>NW_027174741.1:0-89525 GCF_000390325.3 Nicotiana tomentosiformis | reverse complement strand
ACATAAAGGGTCTCCACTTCCTAGTCATCTTTTCCAACATATGGTCTCCACTCCCTAGTTGATGTTTTTAGATATTTTGTCTCCACTCCCTACTCTCTTTTTCCAACATATGGTCTCCATTCCCTAGTTGATGTTATTTGATTCATATGGTCTACACTCCTAGTCTCTTTTCCAACATGGGGTCTCCACTCCCTAGTTGATTTTATTTTAGACATAGGGTCTCCACTCCCTAGTCTCTTTTCTAACATAGGGTCTCCACTCCCTAGTTAATTTTATTTTGGACATTGGGTTTCCACTCCTTAGTCTCCTTTCCAACATAGGGTTACAACTCCCTAGTTGATGTTATTTTTAACATATGGTCTCCGCTCCTTAATCTTTTTTCCAACATAGGGTCTCCACTCGCTATTTGATGTTAATTTGGACATAGGATCTCCACTCCCTAGTCTCTTTTCCAACATACGGTGTCCACTCCCTAGTCTGCTTTTACAACATATGGTCTCCACTCCATAATCTGTTTTTCCAACATAGGTTCTCCATTCCCTAGTTGATGTTATTTGATTCATATGGTCTCCACTCCCTAATTGATTTTATTTTTTCACATAGGGTCTCCATTCTCTAGTCACCTTTGTAACATAGGGTTTCCACTCCCTAGTTAATTTTATTTTAGACAAAGGGTCTTCACTCCTTAGTCGCCTTTTCCAACATAGGGACTCCACTCCATAGTTGATATTATTATAGACATGGGGTCTCTACTCCCAAGTCGCCTTTTCCAATATAGGGTCTTCACTCCCTAGTTGATGTTTTTACACATAGGGTCTCCACTTCCTAGTCTGCATTTCCAACATATGGTCTACACTCCCTAGTTAATGTTTTTAGACATATGGTCTCCACTACATAGTCTATTGTTCCAACATAGGTCTCCATTCCCTAGTTGATGTTATTTGATTCATATGGTCTACACTCCCTTGTCTCTTTTCCAACATGGGGTCTCCACTCCCTAGTTGATTTTATTTTAGACATAGGGTTTCCACTCCCTAGTCTCTTTTCCAACATAGGGTCATAACTCCCTAGTTGATGTCATTTTAGACATAGGGTCTCCACTCCCTAGTCTCCTTTCTAATATATGGTCTCCATTCACTAGTTGATGTAATTTTAGAAATATGGTCTCCACTCCCATGTCTCCTTTCCAACATAGGGTATCCACTCCCTAATTGATGTTATTTTAGACATATGGTCTCCACTCCCTAGTTGATTGTATTTTTACACATAGGGTCTCCACTCTCTAGTCACCTTTGCAACATAGGGTTTACACTCCCTACTTGATTTTATTTTAGACAAAGGGTCTCCACTCCTTAGTCGCCTTTTCCTATATAGGGTCTTCACTCCCTAGTTGATGTTTTTACACATAGGGTCTCCACTTCCTAGTCTGCTTTTCCAACATATGGTCTACACTCCCTAGTTAATGTTTTTAGACATATGGTCTCCACTACATAGTCTATTGTTCCAACATAGGTCTCCATTCCCTAGTTGATGTTATTTGATTCATATGGTCTACACTCCCTTGTCTCTTTTCCAACATGGGGTCTCCACTCCCTAGTTGATTTTATTTTAGACATAGGGTTTCCACTCCCTAGTCTCTTTTCCAACATAGGATCATAACTCCCTAGTTGATGTCATTTTAGACTTAGGGTCTCCACTCCCTAGTCTCCTTTCCAATATATGGTCTCCATTCACTAGTTGATGTAATTTTAGACATATGGTCTCCACTCCCTTGTCTCCTTTCCAACATAGGATCTCCACTCCCTAATTGATGTTATTTTAGACATATGGTATCCACTCCCTAGTATCCTTTCCAACATAGGGTCTTCACTCCATAGGTTATTTTATTTTTACACATAAGGTCTGCACTCTCCAGTCTACTTTCCAAAATAGGGTTTCCACTCCCTACTTATTTTTATTTTAGACAAAGGGTCTCCACTCCTTAGTCGACTTTTCCAACATAGGGTCTCCACTCCCTAGTTGATGTTCTTTTAAGCTTAGGGTATTCACTCCCTAGTCGCCTTTTCCAATATAGGGTCTTCACTCCCTAGTTGATGTTTTTACACATAGGATGTCCACTTCCTAATCTGCTTTTCTAACATATGGTCTCCACTAACTAGTTGTTATTTTTAGACATATGGTCTCCACTCCCTAGTTGATGTTTTTAGACATATGGTCTCCATTCCCAAGTCTGTTTTTCCAACACAGGATCTTCATTACCTAGTTGATGTTATTTGATTCATATGGTCTACACTCCCTAGTCTCTTTTCCAACATAGGGTCTCCACTCCCTTGTTGATTTTATTTTAGACATAGGGTTTCCACTCCCTAGTCTCCTTTCCAACATAGGATCACAACTACCTAGTTGATGTTATTATTAAAATATGGTCTCCACTCCCTAATATTTTTTCCAACATAGGGTCTCCACTCCCTAGTTAATGTTAATTTGGACATAGTATCTCCACTCCCTAGTCTGCTTTTCCAACATATGGTCTCCACTCCCTAGTTGATGTTTTTAGACATAGGGTCTCCACTCCCTAGTCTGCTTTTCCAACATATGGTCTCCACTCCCTAGTTGATGTTTTTAGACATATGGTCTCCACTCCCTAGTCTGCTTTTCCAACATATGGTCTACACTCCCTAGTTAATATTTTTAGACATATGGTCTCCACTACATAGTCTGTTGTTCCAACATAGGGTCTCCATTCCCTAGTTGATGTTATTTGATTCATATGGTCTACACTCCCTTGTCTCTTTTCCAACATGGGGTCTCCACTCCCTAGTTGATTTTATTTTAGACATAGGGTTTCCACTCCCTAGTCTCTTTTCCAACATAGGGTCATAACTCCCTAGTTGATGTCATTTTAGACATAGGGTCTCCACTCCCTAGTCTCCTTTCTAATATATGGTCTCCATTCACTAGTTGATGTAATTTTAGAAATATGGTCTCCACTCCCATGTCTCCTTTCCAACATAGGGTATCCACTCCCTAATTGATGTTATTTTAGACATATGGTCTCCACTCCCTAGTATCCTTTCCAACATAGGGTCTTCACTCCATAGTTGATTTTATTTTTACACATAAGGTCTCCACTCTCCAGTCTACTTTCCAAAATAGGGTTTCCACTCCCTAGTTAGTTTTATTTTTGACAAAGGGTCTCCACTCCTTAGCCGACTTTTCCAACATAGGGTCTCCACTCCCTAGTTGATGTTCTTTTAAGCTTAGGGTATTCTCTCCCTAGTCGCCTTTTCCAATATAGGGCCTTCACTCCCTAGTTGATGTTTTTACACATAGGGTCTCCACTTCGTAGTCGGCTTTTCAACACATGGTCTCCACTCCCTAGTTGATGTTTTTAGACATATGGTCTCCACTCCTTAATCTATTTTTCCAACATAGGGTCTCCATTCTCTAGTTGATGTTATTTGATTCATTTGGTCTCCACTACCTTGTCTATTTTCCATCATGGGGTCTCCACTCCCTAGTTGATTTTATTTTAGACATAGGGTCTCCACTCCCTAGTTGAATTTATTTTAGACATAGGGTTTCCACTCCCTGGTCTCCTTTCCAACATAGGGTCACAACTCCCTAGTTGATGTTATTTTTAACATAGGGTCTCCACTCCCTAATATTGTTTACAACATAAGGTCTCCACTCCCTAGTTGATGTTAATTTGGACATAGGGTCTCCTCTCCCTAGTCTGTTTTCCAACATAGGGTCTCCACTCCCTAGTTGACGTTTTTAGACATAGGGTCTCCACTCCCTAGTCTGCTTTTCCAACATATGGTCTCCACTCCCTAGTTGATGTTTTTAGACATATGGTCTCCACTCCATAGTCTGTTTTTCCAACATAGGTTCTCCATTCCGCAGTTGATGTTATTTGATTCATATGGTCTCCACTCCCTAGTTGATTTTATTTTTACACATAGGGTCTCCACTCTCTAGTCACCTTTGCAACATACGGTGTCCACTCCCTAGTTGATTTTATTTTAGACAAAGGGTCTCCACTCCTTAGTCGCCTTTTCCAACATAAGGTTTCCACTCCATAGTTGATGTTATTATAGACATGGGGTCTCTACTCCCAAGTCGCCTTTTCCAATATAGGGTCTTCACTCCCTAGTTGATGTTTTTACACATAGGGTCTCCACTTCCTAGTCTGCTTTTCCAACATATGGTCTCCACTCCCTAGTTGATGCTTTTAGAAATATGGTCTCCACTCCATAGTCTGTGTTTCCAACATTGGTTCTCTATTCCCTAGTTGATGTTATTTGATTCATATGATCTCCACTCCCTAGTTGATTGTATTTTTACACATAGGCTCTCCACTCTCTAGTCACTTTTGCAACATAGGGTTTACACTCCCTAGTTGATTTTATTTTAGACAAAGGGTCTCCACTCCTTAGTCGCCTTTTCCAATATAGGGTCTTCACTCCCTAGTTGATGTTTTTACACATAGGGTCTCCACTTCCTAGTCTGGTTTTCAAACATATGGTCTCCACTCCCTTGTTGGTGTTTCTAGACATATGGTCTCCACTCCATAATCAGTTTTTCCAACATAGGGTCTCCATTCCCTAGTTTATGTTATTTGTTTCATATGGTCTCCACTCCCTTGTCTCTTTTCCATAATGGGGTCTCCACTCCCTAGTTGATTTTATTTTAGACATGGGGTCTCCACTCCCTAGATTCTTTTCCAACATAGGGTCTCCACTCCCTGGTTGAATTTATTTTAGACGTAGGGTTTCCACTCCCTAGTCTCCTTTCCAACATAGGGTCACAACTCCCTAGTTGATGTTATTTTTAACATAGGGTCTCCACTCCCTAATATGTTTTCCAACATAAGGTCTCCACTCCCTAGTTGATGTTAATTTGGACATAGGGTCTCCTCTCCCTAGTCTCTTTTCCAACATAGGGTCTCCACTCCCTAGTTGACGTTTTTAGACATATGGTCTCCACTCCCTTGTCTGGTTTTCCAACATATGGTCTCCACTCCCTAGTTGATGTTTTTAGACATATGGTCTCCACTCCCTAGTCTGCTTTTCCAACATACGGTGTCCACTCCCTAGTCTGCTTTTACAACATATGGTCTCCACTTCTAGTTGATGTTTTTAGACATATGGTCTCCACTCCATAATCTGTTTTTCCAACATAGGTTCTCCATTCCCTAGTTGATGTTATTTGATTCATATGGTCTCCACTCCCTAATTGATTTTATTTTTACACATAGGGTCTCCATTCTCTAGTCACCTTTGTAACATAGGGTTTCCACTCCCTAGTTGATTTTATTTTAGACAAAGGGTCTTCACTCCTTAGTCGCCTTTTCCAACATAGGGTCTCCACTCCCTAGTTAATGTTAATTTGGACATAGTATCTCCACTCCCTAGTTGATGTTAATTTCGGAATAGGGTCTCCACTCCCTAGTCTCTTTTCCAACATAGGGTCTCCACTCCCTAGTTGATGTTTTTAGACATAGGGTCTCCACTCCCTAGTCTGCTTTTCCAACATATGGTCTCCACTCCCTAGTTGATGTTTTTAGACATATGGTCTCCACTCCCTAGTCTGCTTTTCCAACATATGGTCTCCACTCCCTAGTTGATGCTTTTAGAAATATGGTCTCCACTCCATAGTCTGTGTTTCCAACATTGGTTCTCTATTCCCTAGTTGATGTTATTTGATTCATATGATCTCCACTCCCTAGTTGATTGTATTTTTACACATAGGGTCTCCACTCTCTAGTCACCTTTGCAACATAGGGTTTACACTCCCTAGTTGATTTTATTTTAGACAAAGGGTCTCCACTCCTTAGTCGCCTTTTCCAATATAGGGTCTTCACTCCCTAGTTGATGTTTTTACACATAGGGTCTCCACTTCCTAGTCTGGTTTCCAAACATATGGTCTCCACTCCCTAGTTGGTGTTTCTAGACATATGGTCTCCACTCCATAATCAGTTTTTCCAACATAGGGACTCCATTCCCTAGTTTATGTTATTTGATTCATATGGTCTCCACTCCCTTGTCTCTTTTCCATAATGGGGTCTCCACTCCCTAGTTGATTTTATTTTAGACATGGGGTCTCCACTCCCTAGATTCTTTTCCAACATAGGGTCTCCACTCCCTAGTTGAATTTATTTTAGACATAGGGTTTCCACTCCCTAGTCTCCTTTCCAACATAGGGTCACAACTCCCTAGTTGATGTTATTTTTAACATAGGGTCTCCACTCCCTAATATGTTTTCCAACATAAGGTCTCCACTCCCTAGTTGATGTTAATTTGGACATAGGGTCTCCTCTCCCTTGTCTCTTTTCCAGCATAGGGTCTCCACTCCCTAGTTGACGTTTTTAGACATAGGGTCTCCACTCCCTTGTCTGGTTTTCCAACATATGGTCTCCACTCCCTAGTTGATGTTTTTAGACATATGGTCTCCACTCCCTAGTCTGCTTTTCCAGCATATGGTCTCCACTCCCTAGTTGATGTTTTTAGATATATGGTCTCCACACCATAGTCTGTTTTTCCAACATAGGTTCTCCATTCCCTAGTTGATGTTATTTGATTAATATGGTCTCCACTCCCTAGTTGATTTTATTTTATACATAGGGTATCCACTCCCTAGTCTCTTTTCCAACATAGGGTTTCCACTCCCTAGTTGATTTTATTTTAGACATTGGGTTTCCATTCCCTAGTCTTCTTTCCAACATAGGGTCACAACTCCCTAGTTGATGTTATTTTTAACATATGGTCTCCACTCCTTAATCTTTTTTCCAACATAGGGTCTCCACACCCGAGTTGATGTTAATTTGGACATAGGGTCTCCACTCCCTAGTCTCTTTTCCAACATAGGGTCTCCACTCCCTAGTTGATGTTTTTAGACACAGGGTCTCCACTCCCTAGTCTACTTTTACAACATATGGTCTCCACTTCTAGTTGATATTTTTAGACATATGGTCTCCACTCCATAATCTGTTTTTCCAACATAGGTTCTCCATTCCCTAGTTGAGGTTATTTGATTCATATGGTCTCCATTCCCTAATTGATTTTATTTTTACACATAGGGTCTTCATTCTCTAGTCACCTTTGTAACATAGGGTTTCTACTCCCTAGTTGATTTTATTTTAGACAAAGGGTCTCTACTCCCAAGTCACCTTTTCCAATATAGGGTCTTCACTCCCTAGTTGATGTTTTTACACATAGGGTCTCCACTTCCTAGTCTAATTTTCCAACATATGGTCTACACTCCCTAGTTAATATTTTTAGACATATGGTCTCCACTACATAGTCTATTTTTCCAACATAGGGTCTCCATTCCCCAGTTGATGTTATTTGATTCATATGGTCTACACTCCCTTGTCTCTTTTCCAATATGGGGTCTCCACTCGCTAGTTGATTTTATTTTAGACATAGGGTTTCCACTCCCTAGTCTCTTTTCCAACATAGGGTCATAACTCCATAGTTGATATCATTTTAGACATAGGGTCTCCACTCCCTAGTCTCCTTTCCAATATATGGTCTCCATTCACTAGTTGATGTAATTTTAGACATATGGTCTCCACTCCCTTGTCTCCTTTCCAGCATAGGGTCTCCACTCCCTAATTGATATTATTTTAGACATATGGTCTCCACTCCCTAGTATCCTTTCCAATATAGGGTCTTCACTCCCTAGTTGATTTTATTTTTACACATAGGCTCTCCACTCTCCAGTCTACTTTCCAAAATAGGGTTTCCACTCCCTAGTTATTTTTATTTTAGACAAAGGGTCTCCACTCCTTATTCGACTTTTCCAACATAGGGTCTCCACTCCCTAGTTGATGTTCTTTTAAGCTTAGGGTCTTCACTCCCTAGTCGCCTTTTCCAATATAGGGTCTTCACTCCCTAGTTGATATTTTTACACATAGGATCTCCACTTCCTAATCTGCTTTTCCAACATATGGTCTCCACTAACTAGTTGTTATTTTTAGACGTATGGTCTGCTTAGTCGCCTTTTCCAACATAGGGTATCCACTCCCTAGTTGATGTTATTTTAGACATAGGGTCTCCCCTCCCAAGTTGCCTTTTCCAATATAGGTTCTTCAATCCCTAGTTGATATTTTTACATAAAGGGTCTCCACTTCCTAGTCTTCTTTTCCAACATATGGTCTCCACTCCCTAGTTGATGTTTTTAGACATTTTGTCTCCACTCCCTACTCTCCTTTTCCAACATATGGTCTCCATTCCCAAGTTGATGTTATTTGATTCATATGGTCTACACTCCCTAATCTCTTTTCCAACATTGGGTCTCCACTCCCTAGTTGATTTTATTTTAGACATAGGGTCTCCACTCCCTAGTTTCTTTTCCACCATAGGGTCTTCACTCCCTAGTTGATTTTATTTTAGACATTGGGTTTCCACTCCTTAGTCTCCTTTCCAACATAGGGTTACAACTCACTAGTTGTTGTTATTTTTAACATATGGTCTCCACTCCTTAATCTTTTTTCCAACATAGGGTCTCCACTCCCTAGTTGATGTTAATTTGGACATAGGGTCTCCACTCCCTAGTCTCTTTTCCAACATACGGTGTCCACTCCCTAGTTGATGTTTTTAGACATAGGGTCTCCACTCCCTAGTCTGCTTTTACAACATATGGTCCCCACTTCTAGTTGATGTTTTTAGACATATGGTCTCCACTCAATAATCTATTTTTCCAACATAGGTTCTCCATTCCCTAGTTGATGTTATTTGATTCATATGGTCTCCACTCCCTAGTTGATTTTATTTTTACACATAGGGTCTCCATTCTCTAGTCACCTTTGTATCATAGGGTTTCCACTCCCTAGTTGATTTTATTTTAGACAAAGGGTCTTCACTCCTTAGTCGCCTTTTCCAACATAGGGACTCCACTCCATAGTTGACGTTATTATAGACATGGGGTCTCTACTCCCAAGTCGCCTTCTCCAATATAGGGTCTTCACTCCCTAGTTGATGTTTTTACACATAGGGTCTCCACTTCCTAGTTTGCTTTTCCAACATATGGTCTACACTCCCTAGTTAATATTTTTAGACATATGGTCTCCACTACATAGTCTGTTGTTCCAACATAGGGTCTCCATTCCCTAGTTGATGTTATTTGATTCATATGGTCTACACTCCCTTGTCTCTTTTCCAACATGGGGTCTCCACTCCCTAGTTGATTTTATTTTAGACATAGGGTTTCCACTCCCTAGTCTCTTTTCCAACATAGGGTCATAACTCCCTAGTTGATGTCATTTTAGACATAGGGTCTCCACTCCCTAGTCTCCTTTCTAATATATGGTCTCCATTCACTAGTTGATGTAATTTTAGAAATATGGTCTCCACTCCCATGTCTCCTTTCCAACATAGGGTATCCACTCCCTAATTGATGTTATTTTAGACATATGGTCTCCACTCCCTAGTATCCTTTCCAACATAGGGTCTTCACTCCATAGTTGATTTTATTTTTACACATAAGGTCTCCACACTCCAGTCTACTTTCCAAAATAGGGTTTCCACTCCCTAGTTAGTTTTATTTTTGACAAAGGGTCTCCACTCCTTAGCCGACTTTTCCAACATAGGGTCTCCACTCCCTAGTTGATGTTCTTTTAAGATTAGGGTATTCTCTCCCTAGTCGCCTTTTCCAATATAGGGCCTTCACTCCCTAGTTGATGTTTTTACACATAGGGTCTCCACTTCGTAGTCGGCTTTTCAACACATGGTCTCCACTCCCTAGTTGATGTTTTTAGACATATGGTCTCCACTCCTTAATCTATTTTTCCAACATAGGGTCTCCATTCTCTAGTTGATGTTATTTGATTCATTTGGTCTCCACTCCCTTGTCTATTTTCCATCATGGGGTCTCCACTCCCTAGTTGATTTTATTTTAGACATAGGGTCTCCACTCCCTAGTTGAATTTATTTTAGACATAGGGTTTCCACTCCCTGGTCTCCTTTCCAACATAGGGTCACAACTCCCTAGTTGATGTTATTTTTAACATAGGGTCTCCACTCCCTAATATTGTTTACAACATAAGGTCTCCACTCCCTAGTTGATGTTAATTTGGACATAGGGTCTCCTCTCCCTAGTCTGTTTTCCAACATAGGGTCTCCACTCCCTAGTTGACGTTTTTAGACATAGGGTCTCCACTCCCTAGTCTGCTTTTCCAACATATGGTCTCCACTCCCTAGTTGATGTTTTTAGACATATGGTCTCCACTCCATAGTCTGTTTTTCCAACATAGGTTCTCCATTCCGCAGTTGATGTTATTTGATTCATATGGTCTCCACTCCCTAGTTGATTTTATTTTTACACATAGGGTCTCCACTCTCTAGTCACCTTTGCAACATACGGTGTCCACTCCCTAGTTGATTTTATTTTAGACAAAGGGTCTCCACTCCTTAGTCGCCTTTTCCAACATAAGGTTTCCACTCCCTAGGCTCCTTTCCAACATAGGGTCACAACTCCCTAGTTGATGTTATTTTTAACATAGGATCTCCACTCCCTAATATTTTTTCCAACATAGGGTCTCCACTCCCTAGTTGATGTTAATTTGGACATAGGGTCTCCGCTCCCTAGTCTCTTTTCCATCATAGGGTCTCCACTCCCTAGTTGATGTTTTTAGACATAGGGTCTCCACTCCCTAGTTGATGTTTTAAGACATATGGTCTCCTCTCCCTAGTCTTCTTTTCCAACATATGGTCTCCACTCCCTAGTTGATGTTTTTAGACATATGGTCTCCTCTCCATAGTCTGTTTTTCCAACATAGGTTTTTCCATTCCCTAGTTGATGTTATTTGATTAATATGGTCTCCACTCCCTAGTTGATTTTATTTTTACACATAGGGTCTCCACTCTATAGTCACCTTTGCAACATAGGGTTTCCACTCCCTAGTTGATTTTATTTTAGAAAAAGGGTCTCCACTCCTTCGTCGCCTTTTCCAACATAGGGTATCCACTCCCTAGTAGATGTTATTTTAGACATAGGGTGTCCACTCCCTAGTCGCTTTTTCCAATATAGGGTCTACACTCCCTAGTTGATGTTATTTTAGACATAGGGTCTCCACTACCAAGTCGCCTTTTCCAATATAGGGTCTTCACTCCCTAGTTGTTGTTTTTACACATAGGGTCTCCACTTCCTAGTCTGACTTTCCAACATATGGTCTCCACTCCCTAGTTGATGTTTTTAGACATATGGTCTCCACTCCATAATCTGTTTTTCCAACATAGTGTCTCTATTCCCTGGTTGATATTATTTGATTCATATGGTCTCCACTCCTTTGTCTCTTTTCCAACATGGGGTCTCCACTACCTAGTTGATTTTATTTTAGATAAAGGGTCTCCACTCCCTAGACTCTTTTCCAACATAGGGGCTCCACTCCTTAGTTGGTTTTATTTTAGACATAGGGTTTCCACTCCCTAGTCTCTTTTCTAACATAGGGTCTCCATTCCATAGTTGGTTTTATTTTAGACATAGGGTTTCCACTCCCTAGTCTCCTTTCCAACATAGGGTGATAACTCCCTAGTTTATGTTATTTTTAACATAGGGTCTCCTCTCTCTAGTCTCTTTTCCAACAAAGGGTCTCCACTCCCTAGTCTGCTTTTCCAACATATGGTCTCCACTCCCTAGTTGATGTTTTTAGACATTTGGTCTCCACTCCATAGTCTGTTTTTCCAACATAGGTTCTCCATTCCCTAGTTGATGTTATTTGATTCTCATGGTCTCTACTCCCTAGTTGATTTTATTTTTACACATAGCTTCTCCACTCTCTAGTCAGCTTTGCAACATAGGGTTTCCACTCCCTGTTGTTTTGTTTTTAGACAAAGGGTCTCCACTACCTAGTCGCCTTTTCCAACATAGGGTTTCCACTCCCTAGTCTCCTTTCCAACATAGGGTCACAACTCCCTAGTTGATGTTATTTTTAACATAGGATTCTCACTCACTAATATTTTCTCCAACATAGGGTCTCCACTCCCTAGTTGATGTTAAATTGGACATAGGGTCTCCACTCCCTAATCTCTTTTCCAACATAGGGTCTCCACTCCCTAGTTGATGTGTTTAGACATAGTGTTTCCACTCCCTAGTCTGCTTTTCCAACATATGGTCTCCAATCCCTAGTTGATGTTTTTAGACATATGGTCTCCTCTCCCTAGTCTGCTTTTCCAACATATGGTCTCCACTCCCTAGGTGATGTTTTTAGACATATGGTCTCCACTCCATTGTCTGTTTTTCCAACATAGGTTCTCCATTCCGTAGTTGATTTTATTTGATTCATATGGTCTCCACTCCCTAGTTGATTTTATTTTTACACATAGGGTCTCCACTCTATAGTCACCTTTGCAACATAGGGTCTCCACTCCCTAGTTGATTTTATTTTAGACAATGGGTCTCCACTCCTTAGTCTCATTTTAGAACATAGGGTCTCCACTCCCTAGTTGATGTTATTTTAGACATAGGGTCTCTACTCCCAAGTCGCCTTTTCCAATATAAGGTCTTCACTCCCTAGTTGATGTTTTTACACATAGGGTCTCCACTTCCTAGTCTGATTTTCCAACATATTGTCTCCACTCACTAGTTGATGTTTTTAGACATAAGGTCTCCACTCCATAGTCTATTTTTCCAACATAGGTTCTCCATTCCCTAGTTGATGTTATTTGATTCATATGGTCTCCACTCCCTAGTTGATTTTATTTTTACACTTAGGGTCTCCACTCCTTAGTCGCTTCTCCACTCTCTAGTCACCTTTGCAACATCGGGTTTCCTCTCCCTAGTTGATTTTATTTTAGACAAAGGGTCTCCACTACTTAGTCGCCTTTTCCAACATAGGGTCTCCACTCCCTAGTTGATGTTATTTTAAACAGAGGGTCTCCACTCCTAAGTTGCCTTTTCCAATGTAGGGTCTTCATTCCCTAGTTGATGTTTTTACCCAAAGGGTCTCCACTTCCTAGTCTGATTTTCCAACATATTGTCTCCACTCACTAGTTGATGTTTTTAGACATAAGGTCTCCACTCCATAGTCTATTTTTCCAACATAGGTTCTCCATTCCCTGGTTGATGTTATTTGATTCATATGGTCTCCACTCCCTAGTTGATTTTATTTTTACACTTAGGGTCTCCACTCCTTAGTCGCTTCTCCACTCTCTAGTCACCTTTGCAACATCGGGTTTCCTCTCCCTAGTTGATTTTATTTTAGACAAAGGGTCTCCACTACTTAGTCGCCTTTTCCAACATAGGGTCTCCATTCCCTAGTTGATGTTATTTTAAACAGAGTGTCTCCACTCCTAAGTCGCCTTTTCCAATGTAGGGTCTTCATTCCCTAGTTGATGTTTTTACCCAAAGGGTCTCCACTTCCTAGTCTGCTTTTACAACATATGGTCTCCACTCCCTAGTTGATGTTTTTAGACATATGGTCTCCACTCCATAATCTATTTTTCCAACAAAGGGTCTCCATTCCCTAGTTGACGTTATTTGATTCACATGGTCTCCACTACTTAGTTGATTTTATTTTTACACATAGGGTCACCACTCCTTAGTCGCGTTTTCCAACATAGGGTCTCCACTCCCTAGTTGATGTTATTTTAGACATAGGGTCTCCACTCCCAAGTCGCCTTTTCTAATATAGAGTCTTCACTCCCTAGTTAATGTTTTTACACATAGGGTCTCCACTTCCTAGTCTGCTTTTCCAACATATGGTCTCCACTCCCTTGTTGATGTTTTTAGATATAGGGTCTCCATTCCTTGGTTGATGTTATTTGATCCATATGGTCTCCACTCCCTTGTCTCTTTTCCAACATGGGGTCTCCACTCCCTAGTTGATTTTATTTTAGACATAGCGTCTCCACTCCCACGTCTCTTTTCCAACAAAGGGTCACAATTCCCTAGTTGATGTTATTTTAGACATAGGGTCTTCACTCCCTAGTCTCCTTTCCAATATAGGGTCTCCATTCCCTAGTTGTTGTTATTTAATACATAGGGTCTCCACTCCCTAGTCTCCTTTCCAACATAGGGTCTCCACTCCCTAATTGATGTTATTTTACACATATGGTCTCCACTCCCTATTATCTATTCCAACATAGGGTCTTCACTCCCTAGATGATTTTATTTTTACACATAGGGTCTCCACTCTCTAGTGTACTTTCCAACATAGGGTTTCCACTCCCTAGTTGTTTTTATTTTAGACAAAGGGTCTCCACTCCTTAGTCGCATTTTCCATCATAGGGTCTCCACTCCCTAGTTGATGTTATTTTATACTTAGGGTCTTCACTCCCTAGTTGATGTTTTTTGACATAGAGACTTCACTTCCTAGCTGATTTTCCAAAATATAGTCTCCACTCCATAGTTGATGCTTTTTGACATAGGGTCTCCATTCCCTAGTCCCTTTTCCAACATAGTGTCTCCACTCCCTAGTTGATTTTATTTTAGACATAGGGGTTCCACTCCACAGCCTCCTTTCGAACATAGGGTCACAACTCCCTAGTTGATGTTATTTTAGACATAGGGCCTCCACTCCCTAGTCGCCTTTCCAACATAGCGTCTCCACTCCCTAATTGATGTTATTTTAGACATAGGGTCTCCACTCCCTAGTCTCTTTTCCAATATAGGGTCTTCACTCCCTAGTTGATTTTATTTTTACCCATAAGGCCTCCACTCTCTAGTCTCCTTTCCAACATAGGGTTTCCACTCCCTAGTTGATGTTATTTTAGACATATGGTATTCACTCCCTAGTCTCTTTTCCAACATAGGGTCTCCACTCCCTAGTTTATTTTATTGTAGACATAGGGTCTCCACTCCCTGGTCTCTTTTCCAACATACGGTTTCCACTCCCTAGTTGATTTTATTTTAGACATAGGGTTTCCACTCCCTAGTCTCCTTTCCAACATAGGGTCACAACTCCCTAGTTGATGTTATTTTAGACATAGGGTCTCCACTCCCAAGTCTCCATTCCAATATATGGTCTCCATTCCCTAATTGATGTTATTTTAGAGAGAGAGAGTCTCCACTACCTAATTGATGATATTTTAGACATAGGGTCTCCAGTCCTTAGTCTCTTCTCCAACATACGGTCTTAACTCCCTAGTTGATTTTATTTTTACACATAGGGTCTCCACTCTCTAGTCTCCTTTCCAACATAGGGTTTCCACTCCCTAGTTGATGTTATTTTAGACATAGGTTCTCCACTCCCTGGTCACCTTTTCTAATATAGGGTCTTCACTCCCTAGTTCATATTTTTACACATAGGGTCTCCACTTCCTAGTCTGCTTTTCCAACATATGGTCTCCACTCCCTAGTTGATATTTTTAGAAATATGGTATCCACTCTCTTGTTTGTGTTTCCAACATAGGGTCTCTATTCCCTAGTTGATATTATTTGATTCATTTGGCCTCCACTCACTTGTCTCTTTTCCAAAATGGTGTCTCCACTCCCTAGTTGTTTTTATTTTAGACGTAGGGTCTCCACTCCCTAGTCTCTTTTCCAACATAGAGTCTCCACTCCCTAGTTTATTTTATTTTAGACATAGGGTCTCCATTCCATAGTCCCTTTTCCAACAAACGGTTTCCACTCCTTAGTTGATTTTATTTTAGACATAGGGTTTCCACTCCCTAGTCTCCTTTCCAACATAGGGTCACAACTCCCTAGTTGATGTTATTTTAGACATAGGGTCTCCACTCCCAAGTCTCCATTCCAATATATGGTCTCCATTCCCTAGTTGATGTTATTTTAGACAGAGAGTCTCCACTACCTAATTGATGATATTTTAGACATAGGTTCTCCAGTCCTTAGTCTCTTCTCCAACATAGGGTCTTCACTCTGTAGTCTCCTTTCCGACATAGGATTTCCACTTCCTAGTTGATGTTATTTTAGACATAGGGTCTCCACTCCTTAGTCGCCTTTTCCAATATAGGGTCTTCACTCCCTAGTTGATGTTTTTACTCATAGGTTCTCCACTTCCTGGTCTTCTTTTCCAACATATGGTCACCACTCCCTAATTGATGTTTTTATATATATGGTATCCACTCCCTAGTCTATGTTTCCAACATAGCGTCTCCATTCCTTAGTCTATGTTATTTGATTCATATGGCCTCCACTCCCTAGTATCTTTTCCAAAATGGGGTCTCCACTCCTAGTTGATTTTATTTTAGACATAGGGTCTCCACTCCCTAGTCTCTTTTCCAACATAGGGTCTCCACTCCCTAGTTGATGTTATTTTGGATATAGGGTCTACACTCCCTAATCTCCTTTCCAACATAGGGTCACAACTCCCTAGTTGATGTTATTTTAGACATAGGATCTCCAGTCCCTAGTCTCTTTTCCAACATAGGGTCTCCACTCCCTAGTTGATGTTTTTAGACATAGGGTCTGCACTCCCTTGTCTTGTTTTCCAACATAGGGTATCCACTCCCTAGTTGATTTTATTATTATACATAGGGTCTCCACTCTCTAGTCTCCTTTCCAACATACGGTCTCCACTCCCTAGTTGATTTTATTTTAGACATACGGTTTCCACTCCCTAGTCTCCTTTCCAGCATAGGGTCACAACTTCCTAGTTGATGTTATTTTAGACATAGGGTATCTACTCCCTAGTCTCCTTTCCAACATATGGTCTCCATTCCCTAGTTGATGTTATTTTAGACATAGGGTCTCCACTCCCTAGACTCCTTTCTACCATAGGGTTTTCACTCCCTAATTGATATTATTTTAGACGTAGGGTCTCCAGTCCCTAGTTTCTTTTCCAACATAGTATCTTCACTCCCTAGTTGATTTTATTTTTACACATAGGGTCTCCACTCTCTAGTCTCGTTCCCAACATGGGGTTTCCACTCTCTAGTTGATGTTATTTTAGACATAGTGTCTCCACTCCCTAGTCGCCTTTTCTAATATAGGGTCTTCATTCACTAGTTCATATTTTTACACATAGGGTATCCAATTCCTAGTCTGCTTTTCCAACAAATGGTCTCCACTCCCTAGTTGATGTTTTTAGACATATGGTATCCACTCCCTAGTCTGTGATACCAACATAGGGTTTGTATTCCCTAGTTAATGTTATTTGATTCATTTGGCCTCCACTCACTTGTCTCTTTTCAAAAATGGTGTCTCCACTCCCTAGTTGATTTTATTTTAGACATAGGGTCTCCACTCCCAAGTCGCCTTTTTCCAATATAGGGTCTTCACTCCCTAGTTGATGTTCTTAGATATAGAGTCTCCACTTCCTAGTCTGTTTTTCCAACATATGGTCTCCACTCCCTAGTTGATATTTCTATACATATGGTATCCACTCCCTAGTTTGTATTTCCAACATAGGGTTTCCATTCCCTAGTTGATGTTATTTGATTCATATTGCCTCCACTCCCTAGTCTCTTTTCCAACATAGAGTCTCCCCTCCCTAGTTGATTTTATTTTAGACATAGGGTCTCCACTCCCTAGTCTCTTTTCCAACATACGGTCTCCACTCCTTAGTTGATTTTATTTTAGACATAGGGTTTCCACTCCCTAATCTCCTTTCCAACATAGGGTCACAACTCCCTAGTTGATGTTATTTTAGACATAGGGTCTCAAGTCCCTAGTCTCTTTTCCAACATAGGGTCTCCACTCCCTAGTTGATATTTTTAGACATAGGGTCTCCACTCCCTTGTCTGGTTTTCCAACATAGGGTATCCACTCCCTAGTTGATTTTATTATTATACATAGGGTCTCCACTCTCTAGTCTCCTTTCCAACATACGGTCTCCACTCCCTAGTTTATTTTATTTTAGACATACGGTTTCCACTCCCTAGTCTCCTTTCCAACATAGGGTCACAACTTCCTAGTTGATGTTATTTTAGACATAGGGTCTCCACTCCCTAGTCTCCTTTCCAACATATGGTCTCCATTCCCTAGTTGATGTTATTTTAGACATAGGGTCTCCACTCCCTAGTCTCCTTTCTAACATAGGGTTTTCACTCCCTAATTGATATTATTTTAGACGTAGGGTCTCCAGTCCCTAGTTACTTTTCCAACATAGTGACTTCACTCCCTAGTTGATTTTATTTTTACACATAGGGTCTCCACTCTGTAGTCTCCTTTCCGACATAGGGTTTCCACTTCCTAGTTGATGTTATTTTAGACATAGGGTCTCCACTCCTTAGTCGCCTTTTCCAATATAGGGTCTTCACTCCCTAGTTGATGTTTTTACTCATAGGTTCTCCACTTCCTGGTCTTCTTTTCCAAAATATGGTCTCCACTCCCTAATTGATGTTTTTATATATATGGTATCCACTCCCTAGTCTATGTTTCCAACATAGCGTCTCCATTCCTTAGTCTACGTTATTTGATTCATATTGCCTCCACTCCCTAGTATCTTTTCCTAAATGGGGTCTCCACTCCCTAGTTGATTTTATTTTAGACATAGGGTCTCCACTCCCTAGTCTCTTTTCCAACATAGGGTCTCCACTCCCTAGTTGATGTTATTTTGGACATAGGGTCTCCACTCCCTAATCTTTTTTCCAACATAGGGTCTCCACTCCCTAGTTAATGTTGTTTTGGAGATAGGGTCTCCACTCCCTAATCTTTTTTCCAACATAGGGTCTCCACTCCCGAGTTGATGTTAATTTGGACATAGGGTCTCCACTCCCTAGTCTCTTTTCCAACATAGGGTCTCCACTCCCTAGTTGATGTTTTTAGACATAGGGTCTCCACTCCCTATTTGATGTTTTTAGACATAGGGTCTCCAATCCCTAGTCTTCTTTCCCAACATAGGGTATCCACTCCCTAGTTTATTTTATTATTATAAATAGGGTCTCCACTCTCTAGTCTCCTTTCCAATATATGGTCTCCACTCCCTAGTTGATTTTATTTTAGACATAGGTTTTCCACTCCCTAGTCTCCTTTCCAACATAGGGTCACAACTCCCTAGTTGATGTTATTTTAGACATAGGGTCTCCACTCCCAAGTCTCCATTCCAATATATGGTCTCCATTCCCTAATTGATGTTATTTTAGAGAGAGAGAGTCTCCACTACCTAATTGATGATATTTTAGACATAGGGTCTCCAGTCCTTAGTCTCTTCTCCAACATAGGGTCTTAACTCCCTAGTTGATTTTATTTTTACACATAGGGTCTCCACTCTCTAGTCTCCTTTCCAACATAGGGTTTCCACTCCATAGTTGATGTTATTTTAGACATAGGTTCTCCACTCCATGGTCACCTTTTCCAATATAGGGTTTTCACTACCTAGTTCATATTTTTACACATAGGGTCTCCACTTCCTAGTCTGCTTTTCCAACATATGGTCTCCACTCCCTAGTTGATGTTTTAAGAAATATGGTATCCACTCTCTAGTCTGTGTTTCCAACATAGGGTCTCTATTCCCTAGTTGATATTATTTGATTCATTTGGCCTCCACTCACTTGTCTCTTTTCCAAAATGGTGTCTCCACTCCCTAGTTGATTTTATTTTAGACGTAGGGTCTCCACTCCCTAGTCTCTTTTCCAACATAGAGTCTCCACTCCCTAGTTTATTTTATTTTAGACATAGGGTCTCCATTCCATAGTCCCTTTTCCAACAAACGGTCTCCACTCCTTAGTTGATTTTATTTTAGACATAGGGTTTCCACTCCCCAGTCTCCTTTCCAACATAGGGTCACAACTCTCGAGTTGATGTTATTTTAGACATAGGGTCTCCACTCCCTAGTCTCCTTTTCAACATATGGTCAACATTCCCTAGTTGATGTTATTTTAGAAATGGGTCTCCATTACCTAGTCTCTTTTCCAAAATAGGATCTCCACTCCTTAATTGGTGTTATATAAGACATAGGGTCTCCACTCCCTAGTCTCCTTTCTAACATAGGGTCTCCACTGCCTAATTGATGTTATTTTAGACATAGGGTCTCCAGTCCCTAGTCTCTTTTCCAACATAGGGTCTTCACTCCCTTGTTGATTTTATTTTTACACATAGGGTCTCCACTCTCTAGTCTCGTTCCCAACATAGGGTTTCCACTCTCTAGTTGATGTTATTTTAGACATAGGGTCTCCACTCCCTAGTCGCCTTTTCCAATATAGGGTCTTCATTCACTAGTTCATATTTTTACACATAGGGTCTTCAATTCCTAGTTTGCTTTTCCAACAAATGGTCTCCACTCCCTAGTTGATGTTTTCAGACATATGGTATCCACTCCCTAGTCTGTGATTCCAACATAGGGTTTGTATTCCCTAGTTAATGTTATTTGATTCACGACATAGGGTCTCCACTCCCAAGTCGCCTTTTCCAATATAGGGTCTTCACTCCCTAGTTGATGTTCTTAGACATAGAGTCTCCACTTCCTAGTCTGCTTTTCCAACATATGGTCTCCACTCCCTAGTTGATATTTCTATACATATGGTATCCACTCCCTAGTTTGTATTTCCAACATAGGGTTTCCATTCCCTAGTTGATGTTAGTTGATTCATATGGCCTCCACTCCCTAGTTGATTTTATTTTAGACATGGGGTCTCCACTCCCTAGTCTCTTTTGCAACATACGGTCTCCACTCCCTAGTTGATTTTATTTTAGACATAGGGTTTCCACTCCCTAGTCTCCTTTCCAACATAGGGTCACAACTCCCTAGTTGATGTTATTTTAGACATAGGGTCTCTAGTCCCTAGTCTCTTTTCCAACATAGGGTCTGCACTCCCTAATTGATATTTTTAGACATAGGGTCTCCACTCCCTTGTCTGGTTTTCCAACATAGGGTATCCACTCCCTAGTTGATTTTATTATTATACATAGGGTCTCCACTCTCTAGTCTCCTTTCCAACATCCGGTCTCCACTCCCTAGTTGATTTTATTTTAGACATACGGTTTCCACTCCCTAGTCTCCTTACCAACATAGGGTCACAACTTCCTAGTTGATGTTATTTTAGACATAGGGTCTCCACTCCCTAGTCTCCTTTCCAACATATGGTCTCCATTCCCTAGTTGATGTTATTTTGGACATAGGGTCTCCACTCCCTAGTCTCCTTTCTAACATAGGGTTTTCACTCCCTAATTGATATTATTTTAGACGTAGGGTCTCCAGTCCCTAGTTTCTTTTCCAACATAGTGTCTTCACTCCCTAGTTGATTTTATTTTTACACATGGGGTCTCCACTCTGTAGTCTCCTTTCCGACATAGGGTTTCCACTTCCTAGTTGATGTTATTTTAGACATAGGGTCTCCACTCTTTAGTCGCCTTTTCCAATATACGGTCTTCACTCCCTAGTTGATGTTTTTACTCATAGGTTCTCCACTTCCGAGTCTTCTTTTCCAACATATGGTCTCCACTCCCTAATTGATGTTTTTATATATATGGTATCCACTCCCTAGTCTATGTTTCCAACATAGGGTCTCCATTCATTAGTCTATGTTATTTGATTCATATGGCCTCCCCTCCCTAGTATCGTTTCCAAAATGGGGTCTCCACTCCCTAGTTGATTTTATTTTATACATAGGGTCTCCACTCCCTAGTCTCTTTTCCAACATAGGGTCTCCACTCCCTAGTTGATGTTATTTTGGACATAGGGTCTCCACTCCCTAATCTTTTTTCCAAGATAGGGTCTCTACTCCCTAGTTGATGTTGTTTTAGAGATAGGGTCTCCACTCCCTAATCTTTTTTCCATCATAGGGTCTCCACTCCCGAGTTGATGTTAATTTGGACATAGGGTCTCCACTCCCTAGTCTCTTTTCCAACATAGGGTCTCCACTCCCTAGTTGATGTTTTTAGACATAGGGTCTCTACTCCCTAGTCTTCTTTTCCAACATAGGGTATCCACTCCCTAGTTTATTTTATTATTATACATAGGTTCTCCAATCTCTAGTCTCCTTTCCAATATATGGTCTCCACTCCCTAGTTTATTTTATTTTAGACATAGGTTTTCCACTCCGTAGTCTCCTTTCCAACATAGGGTCACAACTCCCTAGTTGATGTTATTTTAGACATAGGGTCTCCACTCCCTAGTCTCATTTCCAACATGTGGTCTCCACTCCCTAGTTGATGTTATTTTAGACATAGGGTCTCCACTCCCTAGTCTCCTTTCTAACATTGGGTCTTCACTCCCTAATTGATGTTATTTTAGATGTAGGGTTTCCAGTCCCTAGTTTCTTTTCCAACATAGTGTCTTCACTCCCTAGTTGATTTTATTTTTACACATAGGGTCTCCACTCTGTAGTCTCCTTTCCGACATAGGGTTTCCGCTTCCTAGTTGATGTTATTTTAGACATAGGGTCTCCACTCCTTAGTCTCCTTTTCCAATATAGGCTCTTCACTCCCTAGTTGATGTTTTTACTCATAGGTTCTCCACTTCCTAGTCTTCTTTTCCAACATATGGTCTCCACTCCCTAATTGATGTTTTTATATATATATGGTATCCACTCCCTAGTCTATGTTTCCAACATAAGGTATCCATTCCTTAGTCTATGTTATTTGATTCATATGGCCTCCACTCCCTAGTATCTTTTCCAAAATGGGGTCTCCACTCCCTAGTTGATTTTATTTTATACATAGGGTCTCCACTCCCTAGTCTCTTTTCCAACATAGGGTCTCCACTCCCTAGTTGATGTTATTTTGGACATAGGGTCTCCACTCCCTAATCTTTTTTCCAAGATAGGGTCTCTACTCCCTAGTTGATGTTGTTTTAGAGATAGGGTCTCCACTCCCTAATCTTTTTTCCATTATAGGGTCTCCACTCCCGAGTTGATGTTAATTTGGACATAGGGTCTCCACTCCCTAGTCTCTTTTCCAACATAGGGTCTCCACTCCCTAGTTGATGTTTTTAGACATAGGGTCTCTACTCCCTAGTCTTCTTTTCCAACATAGGGTATCCACTCCCTAGTTTATTTTATTATTATACATAGGTTCTCCAATCTCTAGTCTCCTTTCCAATATATGGTCTCCACTCCCTAGTTTATTTTATTTTAGACATAGGTTTTCCACTCCCTAGTCTCCTTTCCAACATAGGGTCACAACTCCCTAGTTGATGTTATTTTAGACATAGGGTTTCCACTCCCTAGTCTCCTTTCCAACATAGGGTCACAACTCCCTAGTTGATGTTATTTTAGACATAGGGTCTCCACTCCCTAGTCTCCTTTCTAACATTGGGTCTTCACTCCCTAATTGATGTTATTTTAGACGTAGGGTTTCCAGTCCCTAGTTTCTTTTCCAACATAGTGTCTTCACTCCCTAGTTGATTTTATTTTTACACATAGGGTCTCCACTCTGTAGTCTCCTTTCCGACATAGGGTTTCCAGCTTCCTAGTTGATGTTATTTTAGACATAGGGTCTCCACTCCTTAGTCGCCTTTTCCAATATAGGCTCTTCACTCCCTAGTTGATGTTTTTACTCATAGGTTCTCCACTTCCTAGTCTTCTTTTCCAACATATGGTCTCCACTCCCTAATTGATGTTTTTATATATATATGGTATCCACTCCCTAGTCTATGTTTCCAACATAGGGTATCCATTCCTTAGTCTATGTTATTTGATTCATATGGCCTCCACTCCCTAGTATCTTTTCCAAAATGGGGTCTCCACTCCCTAGTTGATTTTATTTTAGACATAGGGTCTCCACTCCCTAGTCTCTTTTCCAACATAGCATCTCCACTCCCTAGTTGATGTTATTTTGGACATAGGGTCTACACTCCCTAATCTTTTTTCCATCATAGGGTCTCCACTCCCTAGTTGATGTTGTTTTGGAGATAGGGTCTCCACTCCCTAATCTTTTTTCCATCATAGGGTCTCCACTCCCGAGTTGATGTTAATTTGGACATAGGGTCTCCACTCCCTAGTCTCTTTTCCAACATAGGGTCTCCACTCCCTAGTTTATTTTATTATTATACATAGGGTCTCCACTCTCTAGTCTCCTTTCCAATATATGGTCTCCACTCCCTAGTTGATTTTATTTTAGACATAGGTTTTCCACTCCATAGTCTCCTTTCCAACATAGGGTCACAACTCCCTAGTTGATGTTATTTTAGATATAGGGTCTCCACTCCCTAGTCTCATTTCCAACATATGGTCTCCATTCCCTAGTTGATGTTATTTTAGACATAGGGTCTCCATTCCCTAGTTGATGTTATTTTAGACATAAGGTCTCCACTCCCTAGTCTCCTTTCTAACATTGGGTCTTCACTCCCTAATTGATGTTATTTTAGACGTAGGGTTTCCAGTCCCTAGTTTCTTTTCCAACATAGTGTCTTCACTCCCTAGTTGATTTTATTTTTACACATAGGGTCTCCACTCTGTAGTCTCCTTTCCGACATAGGGTTTCCACTTCCTAGTTGATGTTATTTTAGACATAGGGTCTCCACTCCTTAGTCGCCTTTTCTAATATAGGGTCTTCACTCCCTAGTTGATGTTTTTACTCATAGGTTCTCCACTTCCTAGTCTTCTTTTCCAACATATGGTCTCCACTCCCTAATTGATGTTTTTATATATATATGGTATCCACTCCCTAGTCTATGTTTCCAACATAGGGTATCCATTCCTTAGTCTATGTTATTTGATTCATATGGCCTCCACTCCCTAGTATCTTTTCCAAAATGGGGTCTCCACTCCCTAGTTGATTTTATTTTAGACATAGGGTCTCCACTCCCTAGTCTCTTTTCCAACATAGCGTCTCCACTCCCTAGTTGATGTTATTTTGGATATAGGGTCTACACTCCCTAATCTCCTTTCCAACATAGGGTCTCCACTCCCTAGTTGATGTTTTTAGACATAGGGTCTCCACTCCCTAGTCTTCTTTTCCAACATAGGGTATCCACTCCCAAGTTTATTTTATTATTATACATAGGGTCTCCACTCTCTAGTCTCCTTTCCAATATATGGTCTCCACTCCCTAGTTGATTTTATTTTAGACATAGGTTTTCCACTCCCGTCTCCTTTCCAACATAGGGTCACAACTCCCTAGTTGATGTTATTTTAGACATAGGGTCTCCACTCCCTAGTCTCCTTTCTAACATTGGGTCTTCACTCCCTAATTGATGTTATTTTAGACGTAGGGTCTCCACTCCCTAGTTTCTTTTCCATCATAGGGTCTTCACTCCCTAGTTGATTTTATTTTTACACATAGGGTCTCCACTTTCTAGTCTACTTTCCAACATAGGGTTCCCACTCCCTAGTTGATCTTATTTTAGACAAAGGGTCTCCACTCCCTGGTCTATTTTCCAACTTAGGGTCTCCACTCCCTAGTCTCCTTTCGCACATAAGGTCACAACTACCTAGTTGATGTTATTCCAACATAGGGTCTCCACTACCTAGTCTGCTTTTCCAACGTATGGTCTCCACTACCTAGTTGATGTTTTTATACATATGTTATCCACTCCCTAGTTTGTGTTTCCAACATAGGATCTCCATTCTCTAGTCGATGTTATTTGATTTATATGTCCTCCACTCCCTAGTCTCTTTTCCAAAATGGGGTCCCCACTCCTTAGTTGATTTTATTTTAGACATAGAGTCTCCACTCCCTAGTCTCTTTTCCAACATAGGGTCTCCACTCCCTAGTTGATTTTATTTTAGATATAGGGTTTCCACTCCCTAGTCTCCTTTCCAACATTGGGTCACAACTCCCTAGTTGTTTTTATTTTGTACATAGGGTCTCCACTCCCTAATCTTTTTTCCAACATAGGGTCTCCACTCCCTAGTTGATGTTATTTTGGACATAGGGTCTCCACTCCCTAATCTTTTTTCCAACATAGGGTCTCCACTCCCGAGATGATGTTAATTTGGACATAGGGTCTCCAGCCCCTAGTCTCTTTTCCAACATAAAGTCTCCACTCCCTAGTTGATGTTTTCAGACATAGGGTCTCCAATCCTTAGTACGCTTTTCCAACATAGGGTATCCACTCCCTAGTTGATTTTATTATTATACATAGGGTTCCACTCTCTAGTCTCCTTTCCAACATACTGTGTCCACTCCCTAGTTGATTTTATTTTAGACATAGGGTTTCCACTCCCTAGTCTCCTTTCCAACATAGGGTCACAACTCCCTAGATGATGTTATTTTAGATATAGGGTCTCCACTCCCTAGTATCCTTTCCAACATATGGTCTTCATTCCTTAGTTGATGTTATTTTAGACATAGGGTCTCCACTCCCTAGTCTCATTTCTAACATAAGGTCTTCATTCCCTAATTGATGTTATTTTAGACATAGGGTCTCCACTCCCGAGTCTCCTTTCTAACATTGGGTCTTCACTCCCTAATTGATGTTATTTTAGATTTAGGGTCTCCAGTCCCTAGTTTCTTTTCCATCATAGGGTCTTCACTCCCTAGTTGATTTTATTTTTACACATAGGGTCTCCACTTTCTAGTCTACTTTCCAACATAGGGTTCCCACTCCCTAGTTGATCTTATTTTAGTCAAAGGGTCTCTACTCCCTAGTCTATTTTCCAACATAGGGTCTCCACTCCCTAGTCTACTTTCCAACATAAGGTCACAACTACCTAGTTGATGTTATTTTGGACATGGGGTCTCCACTCCCTAATCATTTTTCCAACATAGGGTCTGCACTCCCTAGTTGATGTTAATTTGGACATAGGGTCTCCACTCCCTAGTCTCTTTTCCAACATAGGGTCTCCACTACCTAGTCTGCTTTTCCAACATAGGGTCTCCACTACCTAGTCTGCTTTTCCAACGTATGGTCTCCACTCCCTAGTTGATGTTTTTATACATATGTTATCCACTCCCTAGTTTGTGTTTCTAACATAGGATCTCCATTCTCTAGTTGATGTTATTTAATTTATATGTCCTCCACTCCCTAGTCTCTTTTCCAAAATGGGGTCCCCACTCCTTAGTTGATTTTATTTTAGACATAGGGTCTCCACTCCCTAGTCTCTTTTCCAACATAGGGTCTCCACTCCCTAGTTGATTTTATTTTAGATATAGGATTTCCACTCCCTAGTCTCCTTTCCAACATAGGGTCACAACTCCCTAATTGTTGTTATTTTGTACATAGGGTCTCCACTCCCTAATCTTTTTTCCAACATATGGTCTCCACTCCCTAGTTGATGTTATTTTGGACATAGGGTCTCCACTCCCTAATCTTTTTTCCAACATAGGGTCTCCACTCCCGAGATGATGTTAATTTGGACATAGGGTCTCCAGCCCCTAGTCTCTTTTCCAACATAAAGTCTCCACTCCCTAGTTGATATTTTTAGACATAGGGTCTCCACTCCTTAGTACGCTTTTCCAACATAGGGTATCCACTCCCTAGTTGATTTTATTATTAGACATAGGGTTCCACTCTCTAGTCTCCTTTCCAATTCCAACATAGGGTCACAACTCCCTAGATGATGTTATTTTAGACATAGGGTCTCCACTCCCTAGTATCCTTTCCAACATATGGTCTCCATTCCTTAGTTGATGTTATTTTAGACATAGGGTCTCCACTCCCTAGTCTCATTTCTAACATAGGGTCTTCACTCCCTAATTGATGTTATTTTAGACATAGGGTCTCCAGTCCCTAGTCTCTTTTCTAACATAGGGTCTTCACTCCCTAGTTGATTCTATTTTTACTCATAGGGTCTCCACTCTCTAGTTTCCTTTCCAACATATTGTTTCCACTCCCTCGTTGATGTTATTTTAGACATAGGGTCTCCACTCCCTAGTCGCCTTTTACAATATAGGGTCTTCACTCACCAGTTGATGTTTTTACACATAGGGTCTCCACTTCCTAGTCTAATTTTTCAACATATGGTCTCCACTCTCTAGTTGATGTTTTTATACATATGGTATCCACTCCCTAGTCTGTGTTTCCAACATACGGTCTCCATTCCCTAGTTGATGTTATTTGATTCATATGGCCTCCACTCCCTAATCTCTTTTCCAAATTGGGGTCTCCAGTCCCTAGTTGATGTTAATTTGGACATAGGGTCTCCACTCCCTAGTCTCTTTTCCATCATAGGGTCTCCACTCCCTAGTTGATGTTTATAGACATAGGGTCTCCACTCCCTAGTCTGCTTTTCCAACATAGGGTCTCCACTTCCTAGTCTGCTTTTCCAACATGTGGTCTCCACTCCCTAGTTGATGTTTCTCTACATATGGTATACACTCCCTAGTTTCTATTTTCAACATAGGGTCTCCACTCCCTAGTTGATGTTAATTTGGACATAGGGTCTCCACTCCCTAGTTGATGTTTTTAGACATAGGGTCTACACTCCCTAGTCTGCTTTTCCAACATAGGGTATCCACTCCCTAGTTTATTTTATTATTATACATAGGGTCTCCACTCTCTAGTCTCATTTCGAACATACGGTCTCCACTCCCTAGTTGATTTTATTTTAGACACAGGGTTTCCACTCCCTAGTCTCCTTTCTAACATAGGGTCTTCACTCCCTAATTGATGTTATTTTACACATAGGGCCTCCAGTCCCTAGTCTATTTTCCAACTCAGGGTCTTCACTCCCTAGTTGATTTTATTTTTACACATAGGGTCTCCACTCTCTAGTCTACTTTCCAACATAGTGTTTCCACTCCCTAGTTGATTTTATTTTAGACAAAGGGTCTCCACTCCTTAGTCGCCTTTTCCATCATAGGGTCTCCACTCCCTAGTTGATGTTATTTTAGACATAGGGAGTCCACTCCCTAGTCGCCTTTTCCAATATAGGGTCTTCACTCCCTAGTTGATGTTCTTAGACATAGAGTCTCCACTCCCTAGTCTGCTTTTCCAACATATGGTCCCCACTCCCTTGTTGATGTTTTTAGACATAGGGTCTCCACTCCCTAGTCTCGTTTCCAACATAGGGTCCCTATTCCCAAGTTGATTTTATTTTAGACAAAGGGTCTCCACTCCCTAGTATATTTTTAAACATAGGGTCTCCGCACCCAAGTTGATGTTATTTTAGACATAGGGTCTCCACTCCCTAGTCGCCTTTCCAACATATGGTCTCCATTCCCTAGTTGTTGTTATTTTAGACATAGGGTCTCCACTCCCTAGTCTCATTTCCAACATAGGATATACACTCCCTAATTGATGTTATTTTAGACATAGGGTCTCCAGTCCATAGTCTTTTTTCCAACATAGCGTTTCCACTCCCTAGTTGATGTTATTTTAGACATAGGGTCTCCACTTCCTAGTCGCCTTTTCCAATATAGGGTCTCCACTGCTTAGTTGATTTTGTTTTAGACATAGGGTTTCCACTCCCTAGTCTCCTTTCCAACATAGGGTCACAACTCCCTAGTTGATGTTATTTTAGACATAGGGTCTCCACTCCCTAGTCTCCTTTCCAACATATGGTCTCCATTCCATTGTTGAGGTTATTTTAGACATAGGGTCTCCACTCCCTAGTCTCCTTTCCAACATAGGGTCTCCATTCCCTAGTTGATGTTATTTGATTCATATGGCCTCCACTCCCTAGTCTCTTTTCCAAAATGGGGTCTCCACTACCTAGTTGATTTTATTTTAGACATAGGATCTCCACTCCCTAGTCTCTTTTCCAACAAAGGGTCTCCATTCCCTAGTTTATTTTATTTTAGACATAGGGTTTCCATTCCCTAGTCTCCTTTCCAACATAGGGTCACAACTCCCTAGTTGATATTATTTTAGGGTCACAACTCCCTAGTTGATATTATTTTGGACATAGGGTCTCCACTCCCTAATCTCTTTTCCAATATAGGGTCTCCACTCCCTAATCTTTTTTCCAACATAGGGTCTCCACTCCCTAGTTGATGTTATTTAACATAAGGTCTCCATTCCCTAATCGTTTTTCCAACATACGGTCTCCACTCCCTAGTTGATGTTATTTTGGACATAGGGTCTCCACTCCCTAATCTTTTTTCCAACATAGGGTCTCCACTCCCGAGATGATGTTAATTTGGACATAGGGTCTCCAGCCCCTAGTCTCTTTTCCAACATAAAGTCTCCACTCCCTAGTTGATGTTTTCAGACATAGGGTCTCCACTCCTTAGTACGCTTTTCCAACATAGGGTATCCACTCCCTAGTTGATTTTATTATTATACATAGGGTTCCACTCTCTAGTCTCCTTTCCAACATACTGTGTCCACTCCCTAGTTGATTTTATTTTAGACATAGGGTTTCCACTCCCTAGTCTCCTTTCCAACATAGGGTCACAAATCCCTAGATGATGTTATTTTAGATATAGGGTCTCCACTCCCTAGTATCCTTTCCAACATATGGTCTCCATTCCTTAGTTGATGTTATTTTAGACATAGGGTCTCCACTCCCTAATCTTTTTTCCAACATAGGGTCTCCACTCCCTAGTTGATGTTATTTTGGACATAGGGTCTCCACTCCCTAATCTTTTTTCCAACATAGGGTCTCCACTCCCGAGATGATGTTAATTTGGACATAGGGTCTCCAGCCCCTAGTCTCTTTTCCAACATAAAGTCTCCACTCCCTAGTTGATGTTTTCAGACATAGGGTCTCCACTCCTTAGTACGCTTTTCCAACATAGGGTATCCACTCCCTAGTTGATTTTATTATTATACATAGGGTTCCACTCTCTAGTCTCCTTTCCAACATACTGTGTCCACTCCCTAGTTGATTTTATTTTAGACATAGGGTTTCTACTCCCTAGTCTCCTTTCCAACATAGGGTCACAACTCCCTAGATGATGTTATTTTAGATATAGGGTCTCCACTCCCTAGTATCCTTTCCAACATATGGTCTCCATTCCTTAGTTGATGTTATTTTAGACATAGGGTCTCCACTCCCTAGTCTCATTTCTAACATAGGGTCTTCACTCCCTAATTGATGTTATTTTAGACATAGGGTCTCCACTCCCGAGTCTCCTTTCTGACATTGGGTCTTCACTCCCTAATTGATGTTATTTTAGATTTAGGGTCTCCAGTCCCTAGTTTCTTTTCCATCATAGGGTCTTCACTCCCTAGTTGATTTTATTTTTACACATAGGGTCTCCACTTTCTAGTCTACTTTCCAACATAGGGTTCCCACTCCCTAGTTGATCTTATTTTAGTCAAAGGGTCTCCACTCCCTAGTCTATTTTCCAACATAGGGTCTCCACTCCCTAGTCTACTTTCCAACATAAGGTCACAACTACCTAGTTGATGTTATTTTGGACATGGGGTCTCCACTCCCTAATCATTTTTCCAACATAGGGTCTGCACTCCCTAGTTGATGTTAATTTGGACATAGGGTCTCCACTCCCTAGTCTCTTTTCCAACATAGGGTCTCCACTCCCTTGTTGATGTTTTTAGACATAGGGTCTCCACTCCCTAATTTGCTTTTCCAACATAGGGTCTCCACTACCTAGTCTGCTTTTCCAACATAGGGTCTCCACTACCTAGTCTGCTTTTCCAACGTATGGTCTCCACTCCCTAGTTGATATTTTTATACATATGTTATCCACTCCCTAGTTTGTGTTTCCAAAATAGGATCTCCATTCTCTAGTTGATGTTATTTAATTTATATGTCCTCCACTCCCTAGTCTCTTTTCCAAAATGGGGTCCCCACTCCTTAGTTGATTTTATTTTAGACATAGGGTCTCCACTCCCTAGTCTCTTTTCCAACATAGGGTCTCCACTCCCTAGTTGATTTTATTTTAGATAGAGGGTTTCCACTCCCTAGTCTCCTTTCCAACATAGGGTCACAACTCCCTAATTGTTGTTATTTTGTACATAGGGTCTCCACTCCCTAATCTTTTTTCCAACATATGGTCTCCACTCCCTAGTTGATGTTATTTTGGACATAGGGTCTCCACTCCCTAATCGTTTTTCCAACATAGGGTCTCCACTCCCGAGATGATGTTAATTTGGACATCGGGTCTCCAGCCCCTAGTCTCTTTTCCAACATAAAGTCTCCACTCCCTAGTTGATGTTTTCAGACATAGGGTCTCCACTCCTTAGTACGCTTTTCCAACATAGGGTATCCACTCCCTAGTTGATTTTATTATTATACATAGGGTTCCACTCTCTAGTCTCCTTTCCAACATACTGTGTCCACTCCCTAGTTGATTTTATTTTAGACATAGGGTTTCCACTCCCTAGTCTCCTTTCCAACATAGGGTCACAACTCCCTAGATGATGTTATTTTAGATATAGGGTCTCCACTCCCTAGTATCCTTTCCAACATATGGTCTCCATTCCTTAGTTGATGTTATTTTAGACATAGGGTCTCCACTCCCTAGTCTCATTTCTAACATAGGGTCTTCACTCCCTAATTGATGTTATTTTAGACATAGGGTCTCCACTCCCGAGTCTCCTTTCTGACATTGGGTCTTCACTCCCTAATTGATGTTATTTTAGATTTATGGTCTCCAGTCCCTAGTTTCTTTTCCATCATAGGGTCTTCACTCCCTAGTTGATTTTATTTTTACACATAGGGTCTCCACTTTCTAGTCTACTTTCCAACATAGGGTTCCCACTCCCTAGTTGATCTTATTTTAGTCAAAGGGTCTCCACTCCCTAGTCTATTTTCCAAAATAGGGTCTCCACTCCCTAGTCTACTTTCCAACATAAGGTCACAACTACCTAGTTGATGTTATTTTGGACATGGGGTCTCCACTCCCTAATCATTTTTCCAACATAGGGTCTGCACTCCCTAGTTGATGTTAATTTGGACATAGGGTCTCCACTCCCTAGTCTCTTTTCCAACATAGGGTCTCCACTCCCTTGTTGATGTTTTTAGACATAGGGTCTCCACTCCCTAATTTGCTTTTCCAACATAGGGTCTCCAATACCTAGTCTGCTTTTCCAACATAGGGTCTCCACTACCTAGTCTGCTTTTCCAACGTATGGTCTCCACTCCCTAGTTGATATTTTTATACATATGTTATCCACTCCCTAGTTTGTGTTTCCAACATAGGATCTCCATTCTCTAGTTGATGTTATTTAATTTATATGTCCTCCACTCCCTAGTCTCTTTTCCAAAATGGGGTCCCCACTCCTTAGTTGATTTTATTTTAGACATAGGGTCTCCACTCCCTAGTCTCTTTTCCAACATAGGGTCTCCACTCCCTAGTTGATTTTATTTTAGATATAGGGTTTCCACTCCCTAGTCTCCTTTCCAACATAGGGTCACAACTCCCTAATTGTTGTTATTTTGTACATAGGGTCTCCACTCCCTAATCTTTTTTCCAACATATGGTCTCCACTCCCTAGTTGATGTTATTTTGGACATAGGGTCTCCACTCCCTAATCTTTTTTCCAACATAGGGTCTCCACTCCCGAGATGATGTTAATTTGGACATAGGGTCTCCAGCCCCTAGTCTCTTTTCCAACATAAAGTCTCCACTCCCTAGTTGATGTTTTCAGACATAGGGTCTCCACTCCTTAGTACGCTTTTCCAACATAGGGTATCCACTCCCTAGTTGATTTTATTATTATACATAGGGTTCCACTCTCTAGTCTCCTTTCCAACATACTGTGTCCACTCCCTAGTTGATTTTATTTTAGGCATAGGGTTTCCACTCCCTAGTCTCCTTTCCAACATAGGGTCACAACTCCCTAATTGTTGTTATTTTGTACATAGGGTCTCCACTCCCTAATCTTTTTTCCAACATATGGTCTCCACTCCCTAGTTGATGTTATTTTGGACATAGGGTTTCCACTCCCTAATCCTTTTTCCAACATAGGGTCTCCACTCCCGAGATGATGTTAATTTGGACATAGGGTCTCCAGCCCATAGTCTCTTTTCCAACATAAAGTCTCCACTCCCTAGTTGATGTTTTTAGACATAGGGTCTCCACTCCTTAGTACGCTTTTCCAACATAGGGTATCCACTCCCTAGTTGATTTTATTATTAGACATAGGGTTCCACTCTCTAGTCTCCTTTCCAATTCCAACATAGGGTCACAACTCCCTAGATGATGTTATTTTAGACATAGGGTCTCCACTCCCTAGTATCCTTTCCAATATATGGTCTCCATTCCTTAGTTGATGTTATTTTAGACATAGGGTCTCCACTCCCTAGTCTCATTTCTAACATAGGGTCTTCACTCCCTAATTGATGTTATTTTAGACATAGGGTCTCCAGTCCCTTGTCTCTTTTCTAACATAGGGTCTTCACTCCCTAGTTGATTCTATTTTTACTCATAGGGTCTCCACTCTCTAGTTTCCTTTCCAACATATTGTTTCCACTCCCTAGTTGATGTTATTTTAGACATAGGGTCTCCACTCCCTAGTCGCCTTTTCCAATATAGGGTCTTCACTCACCAGTTGATGTTTTTACACATAGGGTCTCCACTTCCTAGTCTAATTTTTCAACATATGGTCTCCACTCTCTAGTTGATGTTTTTATACATATGGTATCCACTCCCTAGTCTGTGTTTCCAACATACGGTCTCCATTCCCTAGTTGATGTTATTTGATTCATATGGCCTCCACTCCCTAATCTCTTTTCCAAATTGGGCTCTCCAGTCCCTAGTTGATGTTAATTTGGACATAGGGTCTCCACTCCCTAGTCTCTTTTCCATCATAGGGTCTCCACTCCCTAGTTGATGTTTATAGACATAGGGTCTCCACTCCCTAGTCTGCTTTTCCAACATAGGGTCTCCACTTCCTAGTCTGCTTTTCCAACATGTGGTCTCCACTCCCTAGTTGATGTTTCTCTACATATGGTATACACTCCCTAGTTTCTATTTCCAACATAGGGTCTCCACTCCCTAGTTGATGTTAATTTGGACATAGGGTCTCCACTCCCTAGTTGATGTTTTTAGACATAGGGTCTACACTCCATAGTCTGCTTTTCCAACATAGGGTATCCACTCCCTAGTTTATTTTATTACTATACATAGGGTCTCCACTCTCTAGTCTCATTTTGAACATACGGTCTCCACTCCTTAGTTGATTTTATTTTAGACACCGGGTTTCCACTCCCTAGTCTCCTTTCTAACATAGGGTCTTCACTCCCTAATTGATGTTATTTTACACATAGGGCCTCCAGTCCCTAGTCTATTTTCCAACTCAGGGTCTTCACTCCCTAGTTGATTTTATTTTTACACATAGGGTCTCCACTCTCTAGTCTACTTTCCAACATAGTGTTTCCACTCCCTAGTTGATTTTATTTTAGACAAAGGGTCTCCACTCCTTAGTCGCCTTTTCCATCATAGGGCCTCCACTCCCTAGTTGATGTTATTTTAGACATAGGGAGTCCACTCCCTAGTCGCCTTTTCCAATATAGGGTCTTCACTCCCTAGTTGATGTTCTTAGACATAGAGTCTCCACTCCCTAGTCTGCTTTTCCAACATATGGTCCCCACTCCCTTGTTGATGTTTTTAGACATAGGGTCTCCACTCCCTAGTCTCGTTTCCAACATAGGGTCCCTATTCCCAAGTTGATTTTATTTTAGACAAAGGGTCTCCACTCCCTAGTATATTTTTCAACATAGGGTCTCCATACCCAAGTTGATGTTATTTTAGACATAGGGTCTCCACTCCCTAGTCGCCTTTCCAACATATGGTCTCCATTCCCTAGTTGTTGTTATTTTAGACATAGGGTCTCCACTCCCTAGTCTCATTTCCAACATAGGATCTCCACTCCCTAATTGATGTTATTTTAGACATAGGGTCTCCAGTCCATAGTCTTTTTTCCAACATAGCGTTTCCACTCCCTAGTTGATGTTATTTTAGACATAGGGTCTCCACTTCCTAGTGGCCTTTTCCAATATAGGGTCTCTACTGCTTAGTTGATTTTGTTTTAGACATAGGGTTTCCACTCCCTAGTCTCCTTTCCAACATAGGGTCACAACTCCCTAGTTGATGTTATTTTAGACATAGGGTCTCCACTCCCTAGTCTCCTTCCCAACATATGGTCTCCACTCCCTAGTTGATGTTTTTATACGTATGGAATCCACTCCCTAGTCTGTGTTTCCAACAAAGGGTCTCCATTCCCTAGTTGATGTTATTTGATTCATATGGCCTCCACTCCCTAGTCTCTTTTCCAAAATGGGGTCTCCACTACCTAGTTGATTTTATTTTAGACATAGGATCTCCACTCCCTAGTCTCTTTTCCAACAAAGGGTCTCCATTCCCTAGTTGATTTTATTTTAGACATAGGGTTTCCATTCCCTAGTCTCCTTTCCAACATAGGGTCACAACTCCCTAGTTGATATTATTTTGGACATAGGGTCTCCACTCCCTAATCTCTTTTCCAATATAGGGTCTCCACTCCCTAATCTTTTTTCCGACATAGGGTCTCCACTCCCTAGTTGATGTTATTTAACATAAGGTCTCCATTCCCTAATCGTTTTTCCAACATAGGGTCTCTACTCCATAGTTGATGTTAATTTGGACATAGGGTCTCCACACCCAAGTCTCTTTTCCAACATAGGGTCTCCACTCCCTAGTCTGCTTTTCCAACATAGGGCATCCACTCCCTAGTTTATATTTTTATTATACATAGGGTATCCACTCTCTAGTCTCCTTTCCAACATACGGTCTCCACTCCCTTTTTGATTTTATTTTAGAGATAGGGTTTCCACTCCCTAGTCTCCTTTCCAACATAGGGTCTCCATTCCCTAGTTGATGTTATTTGACATAAGGTCTCCACTCCCTAATCTTTTTTCCAACATAGGGTCTCTACTCCCTAGTTGATGTTAATTTGGATATAGGGTCTCCACTCCCTAGTCTCTTTTCCAACATAGGGTCTCCCCTCCCTAGTTGATGTTTTTAGACATAGGGTCTCCACTCCCTAGTATGCTTTTCCAACATAGGGCATCCACTCCCTAGTTTATTTTTTTATTATACATAGGGTCTCCACTCTCTAGTCTCCTTTCCAACAAACGGTCTCCACTCCCTAGTTGATTTTATTTTTGACATAGGATCTCCACTCCCTAGTCTCTTTTCTAACATAGGGTCTCCATTCCCTAGTTGATTTTATTTTAGACATAGGGTTTCCATAACCTAGTCTCCTTTCAAACATAGGGTCACAACTCCCTAGTTGATGTTATTTTTGACATAGGTTCTTCACTCCCTAATCTTTTTTCCACTATAGGGTCTCCACTTCCTAGTTGATGTTATTTTTGACATAGGATCTCCACTCCCTAATCGTTTTTCCAACATAGGGTCTCCACTCCCTAGTTGATGTTAATTTGGACATAGGGTCTCCACTCCCTAGTCTCTTTTCTAACATAGGGTCTCCACTCCCAAGTCTGCTTTTCCAACATGGGGTATCCACTCCCTAGTTTATTTTATTATTATACATAGGATCTCCACTCTCTAGTCTCCTTTCGAACATACGGTCTCCACTCCCTAGTTGATTTTAATTTAGACATAGGGTTTCCACTCCCTAGTCTCCTTTCCAGCATAGGGTCACAACTCCTTAGTTGATGTTATTTTAGACATAAGGTCTCCACTCACTAGTCTCCTTTCTAACATAGGGTCTTCACTCCCTAGTTGATGTTTTTAGACATAGGGACTCCACTCCCTAGTCTACTTTTCCAACATGGGGTATCCACTCCCTAGTTTATTTTATTATTATACATAGGGTCTCCACTCTCTAGTCTGCTTTCGAACATACGGTCTCCACTCCCTAGTTGATTTTATTTTAGACATAGGGTTTCCACTCCCTAGTCTCCTTTCCAGCATAGGGTCACAACTCCCTAGTTGATGTGATTTTAGACATAGGGTCTCCACTCACTAGTCTCCTTTCTAACATAGGGTCTTCACTCCCTAATTGATGTTATTTTAGACATAGGGTCTCGAGTCCCTAGTCTATTTTCCAACATAGGGTCTTCACTCCCTAGTTGATTTTATTTTTACACATAGGGTCTCCACTCTCTAGTCACTTTCCAACACTGTGTTTCCACTCCCTAGTTGATGTTAATTTGGACATAGGGTCTCCACTCCCTAGTCTCTTTTCTAACATAGGGTCTCCACTCCCTAGTTGATGTTTTTAGACATAGGGACTCCACTCCCTAGTCTACTTTTCCAACATGGGGTATCCACTCCCTAGTTTATTTTATTATTATACATAGTGTCTCCACTCTCTAGTCTCCTTTCGAACATACGGTCTCCACTCCCTAGTTGATTTTATTTTAGACATAGGGTTTCCACTCCCTAGTCTCCTTTCCAGCATAGGGTCACAACTCCCTAGTTGATGTTATTTTAGACATAGGGTCTCCACTTACTAGTCTCCTTTCTAACATAGGGTCTTCAGTCCCTAGTTGATGTTTTTAGACATAGGGACTCCACTCCCTAGTATGCTTTTCCAACATGGGCTATCCACTCCTTAGTTTATTTTATTATTATACATAGGGTCTCCACTCTCTAGTCTCCTTTCGAACATACGGTCTCCACTCCCTAGTTGATTTTATTTTAGACATAGGGTTTCCACTCCCTAGTCTCATTTCCAGCATAGGGTCACAACTCCCTAGTTGATGTGATTTTAGACATAGGGTCTCCACTCACTAGTCTCCTTTCTAACATAGGGTCTTCACTCCCTAATTGATGTTATTTTAGACATAGGGTCTCGAGTCCCTAGTCTATTTTCCAACATAGGGTCTTCACTCCCTAGTTGTTTTTATTTTTACACATAGGGTCTCCACTCTCTAGTCTACTTTCCAACAAAGTGTTTCCACTCCCTAGTTGATTTTATTTTAGACAAAGGGTCTCCACTCCTTAGCTGCCTTTTCCAACATAGGGTCTCCACTCCCTAGTTGATGTTATTTTAGACATAGGGAGTCCACTCCCTAGTCGCCTTTCTAACATAGGGTCTTCACTCCCTAATTGATGTTATTTTAGACATAGGGTCTCGAGTCCCTAGTCTATTTTCCAACATAGGGTCTTCACTCCATAGTTAATTTTATTTTTACACATAGGGTCTCCACTCTCTAGTCTACTTTCCAACATTGTGTTTCCACTCCCTAGTTGATTTTATTTTAGACAAAGGGTTTCCACTCTCTAGTCTCCTTTCCAACATATGGTATCCACTCCCTAGTTGATTTTATTTTAGAGATAAGGTTTCCACTCCCTAATCTCCTTTCCAACATAGGGTCTCCATTCCCTAGTTGATGTTATTTGATTCATATGGCATCCACTCCCTAGTCTCTTTTCCAAAATGGGGTCTCCACTCCCTAGTTGATGTTATTTTAGACAGTGTCTCCACTCCCTAGTCTCCTTTCTAACATAGGGCCTTCACTCCCTAATTGATGTTATTATAGACATAGGGTCTCCAGTCCCTAGTCTATTTTCCAACATAGGGTTTCCACTTCCTAGTTGAATTTATTTTTACATATAGGGTCTCCACTCTCTAGTCTACTTTCCAACATAGTGTTTCCACTCCCTAGTTGATTTTATTTTAGACAAAGGGTCTCCACTCCTTAGTCGCCTTTTCCAACATAGGGTCTCCACTCCCTAGTTGATGTTATTTTAGACATAGAGACTCCACTCCCTAGTCGCCTTTTCCAATATAGGGTTTTCACTCCCTAATTGATGTTTTTACACATAAGGTCTCCACTTCCTAGTCTGCTTTTCCAACATATGGTCCCCACTCCCTTGTTGATGTTTTTAGACATAGGGTCTTCACTCATAGTCTTGTTTCCAACATAGGGCCTCCACTCCCTAATTGATTTTATTTTAGACAAAGGGTCTCCACTCCCTAGTATATTTTCTAACATAGGGTCTTCACTCCCTAGTTGTTTTTATGTTAGACAAAGGGTCTCTACTCCTTAGTCTCCTTTTCCAACATAGGGTCTCCACTCCCTAGTTGATGTTATTTTAGACATAGGGTCTCCACTCCCTAGTATATTTTCTATTAGACAAAGGGTCTCCACTCCCTAGTATATTTTCTAACATAGGGTCTTCACTCCCTAGTTGTTTTTATTTTAGACAAAGGGTCTCTACTCCTTAGTCGCCTTTTCCAACATAGGGTCTCCACTCCCTAGTTGATGTTATTTTTGACATAGGGTCTCCACTCCCTTGTCACCTTTTCCAACATAGGGTTTCCACTCCCTAGTTGATGTTATTTTTGACATAGGGTCTCCACTCCCTAGAATCCTTTCCAACATAGGGTCTCCACTCCCTAGTTGATGTTATTTTAGACACAGGGTCTCCACTCCCTAGACTCCTTTTCCAATATAGGGTCTTCACTCCCTAATTGATGTTATTTCAGACATAGGGTCTCCAGTCCCTAGTCTATTTTCCAACATAGGGTCTTCGCTCCCTAGTTGTTTTTATTTTAGACAAAGGGTCTCTACTACTTAGTCGCCTTTTCCAACGTAGGGTATCCACTCCCTAGTTGATGTTATTTTAGACATAGGGTCTCCACTCCCTAGTCGCCTTTTCCAACATAGGGTCTCCACTCCCTAGTTGATGTTATTTTTGACATAGGGTCTCCACTCCCTAGAATCCTTTCCAACATAGGGTCTCCACTCCCTAGTTGATGTTATTTTAGGCACAGGGTCTCCACTCCCTAGTATCCTTTTCCAATATAGGGTCTTCACTCCCTAATTGATGTTATTTCAGACATAGGGTCTCTAGTCCCTAGTCTATTTTCCAGCATAGGGTCTTCACTCCCTAGTTGATTTAATTTTTACACATAGGGTCTTCACTCTCTAGTCTACTTTCCAACATAGTGTTTCCACTCCCTAGTTGATTTTATTTTAGACAAAGGGTCTCCACTCCTTAGTCGCCTTTTCCAACATAGGGTCTCCACTCCCTAGTTGATGTTATTTTAGACATAGAGACTCCACCCCCTAGTCGCCTTTTCCAATATAGGGTCTTCACTCCCTAATTGATGTTTTTACACATAAGGTCTCCACTTCCTAGTCTGCTTTTCCAACATATGGTCCCCACTCCCTTGTTGATGTTTTTAGACATAGGGTCTTCACTCATAGTCTTGTTTCCAACATAGGGCCTCCACTCCCTAATTGATTTTATTTTAGACAAAGGGTCTCCACTCCCTAGTATATTTTCTAACATAGGGTCTTCACACCCTAGTTGTTTTTATGTTAGACAAAGGTTATCTACTCCTTAGTCTCCTTTTCCAACATAGGGTCTCCACTCCCTAGTTGATGTTATTTTAGACATAGGGTCTCCACTCCCTAGTATATTTTCTATTAGACAAAGGGTCTCCACTCCCTAGTATATTTTCTAACATAGGGTCTTCACTCCCTAGTTGTTTTTATTTTAGACAAAAGGTCTCTACTCCTTAGTCGCCTTTTCCAACATAGGGTCTCTACTCCCTAGTTGATGTTATTTTTGACATAGGGTCTCCACTCCCTAGTCTCGTTTCCAACATAAGGTCTCCATTCCCTAGTTGATTTTATTTTAGACAAAGGGTCTCCACTCCCTAGTATATTTTCCAACATAGGGTCTTCACTCCCTAGTTGTTTTTATTTTAGACAAAGGGTCTCTACTACTTAGCCGCCTTTTCCAACATAGGGTATCCACTCCCTAGTTGATGTTATTTTAGACATAGGGTCTCCACTCCCTAGTCGCCTTTTCCAACATAGGGTCTCCACTCCTAGTTGATGTTATTTTTGACATAGGGTCTCCACTCCCTAGAATCCTTTCCAACATAGGGTCTCCACTCCCTAGTTGATGTTATTTTAGACACAGGGTCTCCACTCCCTAGACTCCTTTTCCAATATAGGGTCTTCACTCCCTAATTGATGTTATTTCAGACATAGGGTCTCCAGTCCCTAGTCTATTTTCCAACATAGGGTCTTCACTCCCTAGTTGTTTTTATTTTAGACAAAGGGTCTCCACTCCTTAGTCGCCTTTTCCAACATAGGGTCTCCACTCCCTAGTTGATGTTATTTTAGACATAGGGACTCCACTCCCTAGTCGCCTTTTCCAATATAGGGCCTTCACTTCCTAGTTGATGTTCTTAGACATAGAGTCTCTACTCCCTAGTCGCCTTTTCCAACATATGGTCCCCACTCCCTTGTAGATGTTTTTAGACATAGGGTCTCCACTCCCTAGTCTCGTTTCCAACATAGGATCTCCATTCCAAAGTTGTTTTTCTTTTAGACAAAGGGTCACCACTCCCTAGTATTTTTTCCAACATAGGGTCTTCGCTCCCTAGTTGTTTTTATTTTAGACAAAGGGTCTCTACTCCTTAGTCGCCTTTTCCAACATAGGGTCTCCACACCCTAGTTGATGTTATTTTAGACATAGGGTCTCCACTCCCTAGTCTTCTTTTCCAATATAGGGTCTTCACTCCCTAATTGATGTTATTTTAGATATAGGGTCTCCAGTCCCTAGTCTATTTTCCAACATAGGGTCTTCACTCCCTAGTTGATTTTATTTTTACACATAGGGTCTCCACTCTCTAGTCTACTTTCCAACATAGTGTTTCCACTCCCTAGTTGATTTTATTTTAGACAAAGGGTCTTCACTCCTTAGTCGCCTTTTCCAGCATAGGGTCTCCACTCCCTAGTTGATGTTATTTTAGACATAGGGACTCCACTCCCTAGTCGCCTTTTTCCAATATAGGGTCTTCACTCCCTAATTGATGTTTTTACACATAAGGTCTCCACTTCCTAGTCTTCTTTTCCAACATATGGTCCCCACCCCCTTGTTGATGTTTTTAGACATAGGGTCTCCACTCATAGTCTCATTTCCAACATAGTGTCTCCACTCCCTAATTGATTTTATTTTAGACAAAGGGTCTCCACTCCATAGTATATTTTCTAACCTAGGGTCTTCACTCCCTAGTTGTTTTTATTTTAGACAAAGGGTCTCTACTCCTTAGTCGCCTTTTCCAACATAAGGTCTCCACTCCGTAGTAGATTTTATTTTAGACAAAGGGTCTCCACTCCCTAGTATATTTTCCAACATAGGGTCTTCACTCCCTAGTTGTTTTTATTTTAGACAAAGGGTCTCTACTACTTAGTCGCCTTTTCCAACATAGTGTTTCCACTCCCTAGTTGATGTTATTTTAGACATAGGGTCTCCACTCCCTAGTCTCGTTTCCAACATAAGGTCTCCACTCCCTAGTTGATTTTATTTTAGACAAAGGGTCTCCACTCCCTAGTATATTTTCCAACATAGGGTCTTAACTCCCTAGTTGATTTTATTTTTACACATAGGGTGTCCACTCTCTAGTCTACTTTCCAACATAGTGTTTCCACTCCCTAGTTGATTTTATTTTAGACAAAAGGTCTCCACTCCTTAGTCGCCTTTTCCAACATAGGGTCTCCACTCCCTAGTTGATGTTATTTTAGACATAGGGACTCCACTCCCTAGTCGCCTTTTCCAATATAGAGTCTTCACTTCCTAGTTGATGTTCTTAGACATAGAGTCTCCACTCCCTAGTCTGCTTTTCCAACATATGGTCCCACTCCCTTGTAGATGTTTTTAGACATAGGGTCTCCACTCCCTAGTCTCGTTTCCAACATAGGATCTCCATTCCAAAGTTGTTTTTCTTTTAGATAAAGGGTCACCACTCCCTAGTATATTTTCCAACGTAGGGTCTTCGCTCCCTAGTTGTTTTTACTTTAGACAAAGGGTCTCTACTCCTTAGTCGCCTTTTCCAACATAGGGTCTCCACACCCTAGTTGATGTTATTTTAGACATAGGGTCTCCACTCCCTAGTCTCCTTTTCCAATATAGGGTCTTCACTCCCTAATTGATGTTATTTTAGACATAGGGTCTCCAGTCCGTAGTCTATTTTCCAACATAGGGTCTTCACTCCCAAGTTGATTTTATTTTTATACATAGGGTCTCCACTCTCTAGTCTACTTTCCAACATAGTGTTTCCACTCCCTAGTTGATTTTATTTTAGACAAAGGGACTTCACTCCTTAGTCACCTTTTCCAGCAAAGGGTCTCCACTCCCTAGTTGATGTTATTTTAGACATAGGGACTCCACTCCCTAGTCGCCTTTTTCCAATATAGAATCTTCACTCCCTAATTGATGTTTTTACACATAAGGTCTCCACTTCCTAGTCTTCTTTTCCAACATATGGTCCCCACTCCCTTGTTGATGTTTTTAGACATAGGGTCTCCACTCATAGTCTCGTTTCCAACATAGGGTCTCCACTCCCTAATTGATTTTATTTTAGATAAAGGGTCTCCACTCCATAGCATATTTTCTAACATAGGGTCTTCACTCCCTAGTTATTTTTATTTTAGACAATGGGTCTCTACTCATTAGTCGCCTTTTCCAACATAAGGTCTCCACTCCCTAGTTGATGTTATTTTTGGCATAGGGTCTCCACTCCCTAGTCTCGTTACCAACATAAGGTCTCCACTCCGTAGTTGATTTTATTTTAGACAAAGGGTCTCCACTCCCTAGTATATTTTCCAACATAGGGTCTTCACTCCCTAGTTGTTTTTATTTTAGACAAAGGGTCTCTACTACTTAGTCGCCTTTTCCAACATAGGGTATCCACTCCCTAGTTGATGTTATTTTAGACATAGGGTCTCCACTCCCTAGTCTCGTTTCCAACATAAGGTCTCCACTCCCTAGTTGATTTTATTTTAGATAAAGGGTCTCCACTCCCTAGTATATTATCCAACATAGGGTCAACACTCCCAAGTTGATTTTATTTTTACACATAGGGTGTCCACTCTCTAGTATACTTTCCAACATAGTGTTTCCACTCCCTAGTTGATTTTATTTTAGACAAAGGGTCTCCACTCCTTAGTCGCCTTTTCCAACATAGGGTCTCCACTCCCTAGTTGATGTTACTTTAGACATAGGGACTCCACTCCCTAGTCGCCTTTTCCAATATAGGGTCTTCACTTCCTAGTTGATGTTCTTAGACATAGAGTCTCCACTCCCTAGTCTGCTTTTCCAACATATGGTCCCCACTCCCTTTTAGATGTTTTTAGACATAGGGTCTCCACTCCCTAGTCTCGTTTCCAACATTGGATCTCCATTCCAAAGTTGTTTTTCTTTTAGACAAAGGTTCACCACTCCCTAGTATATTTTCCAACATACGGTCTTCGCTCACTAGTTGTTTTTATTTTAGACAAAGGGTCTCTACTCCTTAGTCGCCTTTTCCAACATAGGGTCTCCACACCCTAGTTGATGTTATTTTAGACATAGGGTCTCCACTCCCTAGTCTCCTTTTCCAATATAGGGTCTTCACTCCCTAATTGATGTTATTTTGGACATAGGGTCTCCAGTCCCTAGTCTATTTTCCAACACAGGGTCTTCACTCCCTAGTTGATTTTATTTTTACACATAGGGTCTCCACTCCCTAGTATATTTTCTAACATAGGATCTTCACTCCCTAGTTGTTTTTATGTTAGACAAAGGGTCTCTACTCATTAGTCTCCTTTTCCAACATAGGGTCTCCACTCCCTAGTTGATGTTATTTTAGACATAGGGTCTCCACTCCCTAGTCTCGTTTCCATCATAAGGTCTCCACTCCCTAGTTGATTTTATTTTAGACAAAGGGTCTCCACTCCCTAGTATATTTTCCAACATAGGGTCTTCACTCCCTGGTTTTTTTTATTTTAGACAAAGGGTCTCTACTACTTAGTCGCCTTTTCCAACATAGGGTCTCCACTTCCTAGTTGATGTTATTTTAGACATCGGATCTCCACTCCCTAGTCGCCTTTTCCAACATAGGGTCTCCACTCCCTAGTTGATGTTATTTTTGACATAGGGTCTCCACTCCCTAGAATCCTTTCCAACATAGGGTCTCCACTCCCTAGTTGATGTTATTTTAGACATAGGGTCTCCACTCCCTAGTCTCCTTTTCCAATATAGGGTCTTCACTCCCTAATTGATGTTATTTCAGACATAGGGTCTCCAGTCCCTAGTCTATTTTCCAACATAGGGTCTTCACTCCCTAGTTGATTTTATTTTTACACATAGGGTCTCCACTCTCTAGTAACTTTCCAACATAGTGTTTCCACTCCCTAGTTGATTTTATTTTAGACAATGGGTCTTCACTCCTTAGTCGCCTTTTCCAGCATAGGGTCTCCACTCCCTAGTTGATGTTATTTTAGACATAGGGACTCCACTCCCTAGTCGCCTTTTTCCAATATAGGGTCTTCACTCCCTAATTGATGTTTTTACACATAAGGTCTCCACTTCCTAGTCTTCTTTTCCAACATATGGTCCCCACTCCCTTGTTGATGTTTTTAGACATAGGGTCTCCACTCATAGTCTCGTTTCCAACATTGGGTCTCCACTCCCTAATTGATTTTATTTTAGACAAAGGGTCTCCACTCCATAGTATATTTTCTAACATAGGGTCTTCACTCCCTAGTTGTTTTTATTTTAGACAAAGGGTCTCTACTCCTAAGTCACCTTTTCCAACATAAGGTCTCCACTCCCTAGTTGATGTTATTTTTGGCATAGGGTCTCCACTCCCTAGTCTCGTTACCAACATAAGGTCTCCACTCCGTAGTTGATTTTATTTTAGACAAAGGGTCTCCACTCCCTAGTATATTTTCCAACATAGGGTCTTCACTCCCTAGTTGTTTTTATTTTAGACAAAGGGTCTCTACTACTTAGTCGCCTTTTCCAACATAGGGTATCCACTCCCTAGTTGATGTTATTTTAGACATAGGGTCTCCACTCCCTAGTCTCGTTTCCAACATAAGGTCTCCACTCCCTAGTTGATTTTATTTTAGATAAAGGGTCTCCACTCCCTAGTATATTATCCAACATAGGGTCAACACTCCCAAGTTGATTTTATTTTTACACATAGGGTGTCCACTCTCTAGTCTACTTTCCAACATAGTGTTTCCACTCCCTAGTTGATTTTATTTTAGACAAAGGGTCTCCACTCCTTAGTCGCCTTTTCCAACATAGGGTCTCCACTCCCTAGTCTGCTTTTCTAACATATGGTCCCCACTCCCTTGTAGATGTTTTTAGACATAGGGTCTCCACTCCCTAGTCTCGTTTCCAACATAGGATCTCCATTCCAAAGTTGTTTTTCTTTTAGACAAAGGGTCACCACTCCCTAGTATATTTTCCAACATAGGGTCTTCGCTCCCTAGTTGTTTTTATTTTAGACAAAGGGTATCTACTCCTTAGTCGCCTTTTCCAACATAGGGTCTCCACACCCTAGTTGATCTTATTTTAGACATGGGGTCTCCACTCCCGAGTCTCATTTCCAACATAAGGTCTCCACTCCCTAGTTGATTTTATTTTAGACAAAGGGTCTCCACTCCCTAGTATATTTTCCAACATAGGGTCTTCTCTCCCTAGTTGTTTTAATTTTAGACAAAGGGTCTCTACTACTTAGTCGCCTTTTCCAACATAGGGTATCCACTCCCTAGTTGATGTTATTTTAGACATAGGGTCTCCACTCCCTAGTCGCCTTTTCCAACATAGGGTCTCCACTCTCTAGTTGATGTTATTTTTGACATAGGGTCTCTAATCCCTAGAATCCTTTCCAACATAGGGTCTTCACTCCCTAGTTGATGTTATTTTAGACATAGGGTCTCCACTCCCTAGTCTCCTTTTCCAATATAGGGTCTTCACTCCCTAATTGATGTTATTTCAGACATAGGGTCTCCAGTTCCTAGTTTATTTTCCAACATAGGGTTTTCACTCCCTAGTTCATTTTATTTTTACACATAGGGTCTCCACTCTCTAGTCTACTTTCCAACATAGTGTTTCCACTCCCTAGTTGATTTTATTTTAGACAAAGGGTCTCCACTCCTTAGTCGCCTTTTCAAACATAGGGTCTCCACTCCCTAGTTGACGTTATTTTAGACATAGGGACTCCACTCCCTAGTAGCCATTTCCAATATAAGGTCTTCACTTCCTAGTTGATGTTCTTAGACATAGAGTCTCCACTCCCTAGTCTGCTTTTCCAATAAATGGTCCCCACTCCCTTGTAGATGTTTTTAGACATAAGGTCTCCACTCCCTAGTCTCGTTTCCAACATAGGATCTCCATTCCAAAGTTGATTTTATTTTAGACAAAGGGTCACCACTCCCTAGTATATTTTCCAACATAGGGTCTTCGTTCCCTAGTTTTTTTTATTTTAGACAAAGGGTCTTTACTCCTTAGTCACCTTATCTAACATAGGGTCTCCACACCGTAGTTGATGTTATTTTAGACATAGGGTCTCCACTCCCTAGTTGCCTTTCCAACATATGGTCTCCATTCCATAGTTTAAGTTATTTTAGTCATAGGGTCTCTACTCCCTAGTCTCATTTCCAACATAGGGTCTCCACTCCCTAATTGATGTTATTTTAGACATAGGGTCTCCAGTCCCTAGTCTCTTTTCCAACATAGGGTCTTCACTCCCTAGATGATTTTATTTTTACTCATAGGGTCTCCACTCTCTACTCTTGTTTCCATCATAGGGTTTCCACTACCTAGTAGATTTTATTTTAGACAAAGGGTCTCCACTCCTTAGTCACCTTTTTTCAACATATGGTCTCCACTCCCTAATTGATGTTATTTTAGACATAGGGTCTCCACTTCCTAGTCGCCTTTTCCAATATAGGATCTCCACTCCTTAGTTGAATTTATTTTAGACATAGGGTTTCCACTCCCTAGTCTCCTTTCCAACATAGGGTCACGACACCCTAGTTGATGTTATTTTAGACATAGGGTCTCCACTCCCTAGTCTCTTTTCCAACATATGGTCTCCACTCTCTAATTGATGTTTTTATACATATGGTATCCACTCCCTAGTCTGTGTTTTAAACATAGGGTCTCCATTCCCTAGTTGATGTTATTTGATTCATATGGCATCCACTCCCTAGTCTCTTTTCCAAAATAGGGTCTTCACTCCCTAATTTATTTTATTTTAGACATAGGATCTCCACTCCCTAGTCTCTTTTCCAACATAGGGTCTCCATTCCCTAGTTGATTTTATTTTAGACATAGGGTTTCCATTCCCTAGTCTCCTTCCCAACACAGGGTCACAACTCCCTAGTTGATTTTATTTTGGACATAGGGTCTCCACTCCCTAATCTTTTTCCAACATAGGGTCTCCACTCCCTAGTTGTTTTTATTTTAGACAAAGGGTCTCTACTACTTAGTCGCCTTTTCCAACATAGGGTCTCCACTCCCTAGTTGATGTTATTTTAGACATAGGGTCTCCACTCCTTAGTCGCCTTTTCCAACATAGGGTCTGCACTCCCTAGTTGATGTTATTTTTGACATAGGGTCTCCACTCCCTATTATCCTTTCCAACATAGGGTCTCCACTCCCTAATTGATGTTACTTTAGACATAGGGTCTCCAATCCCTAGTCTCTTTTCCAACATAGGGTCTTCACTCCCTATATGATTTTATTTTTACACATAGGGTCTGCACTCTCTAGTCTACTTTCCAACATAGGGTTTCCACTCCCTAGTTGATTTTATTTTAGACAAAGGGTCTCCACTCCCTAGTCGCCTTTTCCAACATAGGGTCTCCACTCCCTAGTTGATGTTATTTTAGACATAGGGTCTCCACTCCCTAGTCTCCTTTTCCAATATAGGGTCTTCACTCCCTAATTGATGTTATTTTAGACATAGGGTCTCCAGTCCTTAGTCTATTTTCCAACATAGGGTCTTCACTGCCTAGTTGATTTTATTTTTACACATAGGGTCTCCACTCTCTAGTCTACTTTCCAACATAGTGTTTCCACTCCCTAGTTGATTTTATTTTAGATAAAGGGTCTCCACTCCTTAGTCGCCTTTTTCAACATAGGGTCTCCACTCCCTAGTTGATGTTATTTTAGACATAGGGACTCCACTCCTTAGTCGCCTTTTTCAATATAGGGTCTTCACTCCCTAGTTGATGTTCTTAGACATAGAGTCTCCACTTCCTAGTCTGCTTTTCCAACATATGGTCCCCACTCCCTTGTTGATGTTTTTAGACATAGGGTCTACACTCCCTAGTCTCTTTTCCAACATAGGGTCTCCATTCCCAAGTTGATTTTATTTTAGACAAAGGGTCACCACTCCTAGTATATTTTCCAACATTGGGTCTTCACTCCCTAGTTGTTTTTATTTTAGACAAAGGGTCTCTACTCCTTAGTCCCCTTTTCCAATATAGGGTCTCCACACCCTAGTGGATGTTATTTTAGACTTAGGGTCTCCACTCCCAAGTAGCCTTTCCAACATATGGTCTCCATTCCCTAGTTGAAGTTATTTTAGACATAGGGTCTCCACTCCCTAGTCTTATTTCCAACATAGGGTCTCCACTCCCTAATTGATGTTATTTTAGACATAGGGTCTCCAGTCCCTAGTCTCTTTTGCAACATAGGGTCTTCACTCCCTAGATGTTTTTATTTTTACACATAAGGTCTCCACTCTCTAGTCTTGTTTCTATCGTAGGGTTTCCAGTTCCTAGTAGATTTTATTATAGACAAAGGGTCTCCACTCCTTAGTCGCCTTTTTTCAACAGAGGGTCTCCACTCCCTAGTTGATGTTATTTTAGACTTAGGGTCTCCACTTCCTAGTCGCCTTTTCCAATATAGGGTCTCCACTCTTTAGTTGATTTTATTTAAAACATAGGGTTTCCACTCCCTAGTCTCCTTTCCAACATAGGGTCACAACTCCCTATTTGATGTTATTTTAGACATAGGTTATCCACTCCCTAGTCTCATTTCCAACATATGGTCTCCACTCCCTAGTTGATGTTTTTATACATATGGTATCCACTCCCTAGTCTGTGTTTCCAACATAGGGTCTCCATTCCCTAGTTGATGTTATTTGATTCATATGGCCTTCACTCCCTAGTCTCTTTTGCAAAATGGGGTCTACACTCTCTAGTTGATTTTATGTTAGACATAGGATCTCCACTCCCTAGTCTCTTTTCCAACATAGGGTCTCCATTCCCTAGTTGACTTTATTTTAGCCATAGGGTTTCCATTCCCAAGTCTCCTTCCCAACATAGGATCACAACTCCCTAGTTGATGTTATTTTGGACATAGGGTCTCCACTCCCTAGTTGATGTTATTTTGGACATAGGGTCTCCACTCCCTAGTTGATGTTAATTCGGACATAGGGTCTCCACTCCCTAGTCTCTTTTCCAACATAGGGTCTCCCCTCCCTAGTTGATGTTTTTAGACATAGGGTCTGCACTCCCTAGTCTGCTTTTCCAACATAGGGCATCCACTCCCTAGTTTATTTTATTATTATACATAGGGTCTCCACTCCCTACTCTCCTTTCCAACATACGGTCTCCATTCCCTAGTTGATGTAATTTTTGACATAGGGTCTCCATTCCCTACTCTCCTTTCTAACATAGGGTCTCCACTCCGTAATTTATGTTATTTTAGACATAGGGTCTCCAGTCACTAGTCTCTTTTCCAACATAGGGTCTTCACTCCCTATATGATTTTATTTTTACACATAGGGTCTCCGCTCTCTAGTCTACTTTCCAACATAGGGTTTCCACTCCCTAGTTGATTTTATTTTAGACAAAGGGTCTCCACTCATTAGTCGCCTTTTCCAACATAGGGTCTCCACACCCTAGTTGATGTTATTTTAGACATAGGGTCTTCACTCCCTAGTCGCCTTTTCCAATATAGGGTCTTCACTTCCTAATTGATATTTTTACACATAGGGTCTGTACTTCCTAGTCTGCTTTTCAAAAATATGGTCCCCACTCCCTAGTTGATGTTTTTTGACATAGGGTCTCCACTACGTAGTCTCTTTTCCAACATAGGGTCTCCACTCCCTAGTTGATTTTATTTTAGATATAGGGTTTCCACTCCCTAGTCACCTTTCCAACATAGGGTCACAACTCCCCAGTTGATGTTATTTTAGACATAGTGTATCCACTCCCTAGTCTCATTTCCAACATATGGTCTCCATTCGCTAGTTGATGTTATTTTAGACACAGGGTCTCTACTCCCTAGTCTCCTTTCCAACATAGAGTCTTCACTTCCTAGTCGCCTTTTCCAATATAGGGTCTTCATTCCCTAGTTGATGTTTTTAAACATAGGGTCTCCACTTCCTAGTCTGCTTTTCCAACATAGGGTCTCCACTACCTAGTATGCTTTTCCAATGTATGGTCTCCACTCCCTAGTTGATGTTTTTATACATATGTTATCCACTCCCTAGTCTGTGTTTCCAACATAGGTTCTCCATTCTCTAGTTGATGTTATTTGATTTATATGTCCTCCACTCCCTAGTCTCTCTTCCACAATGGGGTCTCCACTCCTTAGTTGATTTTATTTTAGACATAGGGTCTCCACTCCCTAGTCTCTTTTCCAACATAGGGTCTCCACTCCCTAGTTGATTTTATTTTAGATATAGGGTTTCCACTCCCTAGTCTGTTTTCCAACATAGGGTCACAACTCCCTAGTTGATGTTATTTTTGACATAGGGTCTCTACTCCCTAATCTTTTTTCCATCATAGGGTCTCCACTCCCTAGTTTATGTTATTTTGGACATAGGGTTTCCACTCCCTAATCATGTTTCCAACATAGGGTCTCCACTCTCGAGTTGATGTTAATTTGGACATAGGGTCTCCACTCCCTAGATGTTTTTAGACATAGGGTCTCCACTCCCTAGTCTCCTTTTCAACATAGGGTATCCACTCCCTAGTTTATTTTATTATTTTACATAGGGTCTCCACTCTCTAGTCTCCTTTCCAACATACAGTCTCCACACCCTAGTTGATTTTATTTTAGATATAGGGTTTCCACTCCCTAGTATCCTTTCCAACATAGGATCACAACTCCCTAGTTGATGTTATTTTAGACATAGGGTCTCCACACCCTAGCCTCATTTCCAATATATGGTCTCCATTCCCTAGTTGATGTTATTTTAGACATAGTGTCTCCACTCCCTAGTCTCCTTTCTACCATAGGGTCTTCACTCCCTAATTGATGTTATTTTAGACGTAGGGTCTCCAGTCCATAGTCTCTTTTCCAACATAGGGTCTTCACTTCGTAGTTGATTTTAATTTTACACATAGGGTCTCCACTTTCTAGTCTACTTTCCAACATAGGGTTCCCACTCCCTAGTTGATTTTATTTTAGACAAAGGGTTTCCACTCTTTAGTCGCCTTTTCCAACATAGGGTCTCCACTCCGTAGTTGATATTATTTTAGACATAGGTTCTTCACTCCCTAGTCGCCTTTTCCAATATAGGGTCTTCACTCCCTAGTTGGTGTTTTTAGACATAGAGTCTCCACTTCCTAGTTGATTTTATTTTAGACATAGGGTTTCCACTTCCTAGTCTTCTTTCTAACATAAGGTCACAACTCCCTAGTTGATGTTATTTTAGACATAGGGTCTCCACTCCCTAGTCTCATTTTCAACATATGGTCTCCATTCCCTAGTTGATGTTATTTTAGACATAGGGTCTCAATTTCCTAGTCTCTTTTCCAACATAGGGTCTCCTCTCCCTAATTGATGTGATTTTAGGCATAGGGTCTACACTCCCGTGTCTCCTTTCCAATATATGGTCTCCATTCCCTAGTTGATGTTATTTTAGACATACGTTCTCCACTCCCTAGTCTCCTTTCTAACATAGGGTCTCCTTTCCCTAATTGATGTTATTTTAGACATAGGGTCTCCAACCCCTAGTCTCTTTTCCAACATAAAATCTCCACTCCCTAGTTGATGTTTTTAGACATAGGGTCTCCACTCCCTAGTCCGCTTTTCCAACATAGGGTATCACTCCCTAGTTGATTTTATTATTATACATAGGGTCTCCACTCTCTAGTCTCCTTTGCAACATACGGTCTCCACTCCCTAGTTGATTTTATTTTAGACATAGGGTTTTCACTCCCTAGTCTCCTTTCCAACATAGGGTCACAACTCCCTAGATGATGTTATTTTAGACATAGGGTCTCCACTCCCTAGTCTCCTTTCCAACGTATGGTCTCCATTCCCTAGTTGATGTTATTTTAGACATAGGGTCTCCACTCCCTAGTCTCCTTTCAAACATAGGGTCTTCACTCCCTAATTGATGTTATTTTAGACATAGGGTCTCCACTCCCTAGTTGATTTTATTTTAGACATAGGGTTTCCACTTCCTAGTCTTCTTTCTAACATAAGGTCACAACTCCCTAGTTGATGTTATTTTAGACATAGGGTCTCCACTCCCTAGTCTCATTTTCAACATATGGTCTCCATTCCCTAGTTGATGTTATTTTAGACATAGGGTCTCAATTTCCTAGTCTCTTTTCCAACATAGGGTCTCCTCTCCCTAATTGATGTGATTTTAGGCATTGGGTCTACACTCCCTAGTCTCCTTTCCAATATATGGTCTCCATTCCCTAGTTGATGTTATTTTAGACATACGTTCTCCACTCCCTAGTCTCCTTTCTAACATAGGGTCTCCTTTCCCTAATTGATGTTATTTTAGACATAGGGTCTCCAACCCCTAGTCTCTTTTCCAACATAAAGTCTCCACTCCCTAGTTGATGTTTTTAGACATAGGGTCTCCACTCCCTAGTCCGCTTTTCCAACATAGGGTATCCACTCCCTAGTTGATTTAATTATTATACATAGGGTCTCCACTCTCTAGTCTCCTTTCCAACATACGGTCTCCACTCCCTAGTTGATTTTATTTTAGACATAGGGTTTTCACTCCCTAGTCTCCTTTCCAACATAGGGTCACAACTCCCTAGATGATGTTATTTTAGACGTAGGGTCTCCACTCCCTAGTCTCCTTTCCAACGTATGGTCTCCATTCCCTAGTTGATGTTATTTTAGACATAGGGTCTCCACTCCCTAGTCTATTTTAAAACATAGGGTCTTTACTCCCTAATTGATGTTATTTTAGACAAAGGGTCTCCACTCCTTAGTCGCCTTTTCCAACATAGGGTCTCCACTCCGTAGTTGATCTTATTTTAGACATAGGTTCTTCACTCCCTAGTCGCCTTTTCCAATATAGGGTCTTCACTCCCTAGTTGGTGTTTTTAGGCATAGAGTCTCCACTTCCTAGTCTGTTTTTCCAACATATGGTCCCCACTAACTTGTTGATGTTTTTAGACATAGGGTCTCCACTCCCTAGTTGATTTTATTTTAGACATAGGGTTTCCACTTCCTAGTCTTCTTTCTAACATAAGGTCACAACTCCCTAGTTGATGTTATTTTAGACATAGGGTCTCCACTCCCTAGTCTCATTTTCAACATATGGTCTCCATTCCCTAGTTGATGTTATTTTAGACATAGGGTCTCCACTCCCTAGTCACTTTTCCAACATAGGGTCTCCACTCCCTAGTTGATTTTATTTTAGATATAGGGTTTCCACTCCCTAGTCTGCTTTCCAACATAGGGTCACAACTCCCTAGTTGATGTTATTTTTGACATAGGGTCTCCACTCCCTAATCGTTTTTCCATCATAGGGTCTCCACTCCCTAGTTGATGTTATTTTGGACATAGGGTTTCCACTCCCTAATCATGTTTCCAACATAGGGTCTCCACTCTGGAGTTGATGTTAATTTGGACATAGGGTCTCCACTCCCTAGTCTCCTTTTCAACATAGGGTATCCACTCCCTAGTTGATGTTTTTAGACATAGGGTCTACACTCCCTAGTTTCCTTTTCAACATAGGGTATCTACTCCCTAGTTTATTTTATTATTTTACATAGGGTCTCCACTCTCTAGTCTCCTTTCCAACATACAGTCTCCACTCCCTAGTTGATTTTATTTTAGACATAGGGTTTCCACTCCCTAGTATCCTTTCCAACATAGGATCACAACTCCCTAGTTGATGTTATTTTAGACATAGGGTCTCCACTCCCTAGTCTCATTTCCAGATATGGTCTCCATTCCCTAGTTGATGTTATTTTAGACATAGTGTCTCCACTCCCTAGTCTCCTTTCTACCATAGGGTCTTCACTCCATAATTGATGTTATTTTAGACGTAGGGTCTCCAGTCCATAGTCTCTTTTCCAACATAGGGTCTTCACTTCCTAGTTGATTTTATTTTTACACATAGGGTCTCCACTTTCTATTCTACTTTCCAACATAGGGTTCCCACTCCCTAGTTGATTTTATTTTAGACAAAGGGTCTCCACTCCTTAGTCGCCTTTTCCAACATAGGGTCTCCACTCCGTAGTTGATATTATTTTAGACATAGGTTCTTCACTTCCTAGTCGCCTTTTCCAATATAGGGTCTTCACTCCCTAGTTGGTGTTTTTAGACATAGAGTCTCCACTTCCTAGTCTGTTTTTCCAACATATGGTCCCCACTAACTTGTTGATGTTTTTAGACATAGGGTCTCCACTCCCTAGTTGAATTTATTTTAGACATAGGGTTTCCACTTCCTAGTCTTCTTTCTAACATAAGGTCACAACTCCCTAGTTGATGTTATTTTAGACATAGGGTCTCCACTCCCTAGTCTCATTTACAACATATGGTCTCCATTCCCTAGATGATGTTATTTTAGAAGTAGGGTCTCCACTCCCTAGTCTCTTTTCCAACATAGGGTCTCCACTCCCTAGTTGATTTTATTTTAGATATAGGGTTTCCACTCCCTAGTCTGCTTTCCAACATAGGGGCACAACTCCCTAGTTGATGTTATTTTTGACATAGGGTCTCCACTCCCTAATCTTTTTTCCATCATAGGGTCTCCACTCCCTAGTTGATGTTATTTTGGACATAGGGTTTCCACTCCCTAATCATGTTTCCAACATAGGGTCTCCACTCTCGAGTTGATGTTAATTTGGACATAGGGTCTCCACTCCCTAGTCTCCTTTTCAACATAGGGTATCCACTCCCTAGTTTATGTTTTTAGACATAGGGTCTCCACTCCCTAGTCTACTTTTCAACATAGGGTATCCACTCCCTAGTTTATTTTATTATTTTACATAGGGTCTCCACTCTCTAGTCTCCTTTCCAACATACAGTCTCCACTCCCTAGTTGATTTTATTTTAGACATAGGGTTTCCACTCCCTAGTATCCTTTCCAACATAGGATCACAACTCCCTAGTTGATGTTATTTTAGACATAGGGTCTCCACTCCCTAGTCTCATTTCCAATAAATGGTCTCTATTCCCTAGTTGATGTTATTTTAGACATAGTGTCTCCACTCCCTAGTCTCCTTTCTACCATAGGGTCTTCACTCCCTAATTGATGTTATTTTAGACGTAGGGTCTCCAGTCCATAGTCTCTTTTCCAACATAGGGTCTTCACTTCGTAGTTGATTTTATTTTTACACATAGAGTCTCACTTTCTAGTCTACTTTCCAACATAGGGTTCCCACTCCCTAGTTGATTTTATTTTAGACAAAGGGTTTCCACTCTTTAGTCGCCTTTTCCAACATAGGGTCTCCACTCCGTAGTTGATATTATTTTAGACATAGGTTCTTCACTCCCTAGTCGCCTTTTCAAATATAGGGTCTTCACTCCCTAGTTTGTGTTTTTAGACATAGAGTCTCCACTTCCTAGTTGATTTTATTTTAGACATAGGGTTTCCACTTCCTAGTCTTCTTTCTAACATAAGGTCACAACTCCCTAGTTGATGTTATTTTAGACATAGGGTCTCCACTCCCTAGTCTCATTTTCAACATATGGTCTCCATTCCCTAGTTGATGTTATTTTAGACATAGGGTCTCAATTTCCTAGTCTCTTTTCCAACATAGGGTCTCCTCTCCCTAATTGATGTGATTTTAGGCATAGGGTCTACACTCCCTAGTCTCCTTTCCGATATATGGTCTCCATTCCCTAGTTGATGTTATTTTAGAAATACGTTCTCCACTCCCTAGTCTCCTTTCTAACATAGGGTCTCCTTTCCCTAATTGATGTTATTTTAGACATAGGGTCTCCAACCCCTAGTCTCTTTTCCAACATAAAGTCTCCACTCCCTAGTTGATGTTTTTAGACATAGGGTCTCCACTCCCTAGTCCGCTTTTCCAACATAGGGTATCCACTCCCTAGTTGATTTTATTATTATACATAGGGTCTCCACTCTCTAGTCTCCTTTGCAACATACGGTCTCCACTCCCTAGTTGATTTTATTTTAGACATAGGGTTTTCACTCCCTAGTCTCCTTTCCAACATAGGGTCACAACTCCCTAGATGATGGTATTTTAGACATAGGGTCTCCACTCCCTAGCCTTCTTTCCAATGTGTGGTCTCCATTCCCTAGTTGATGTTATTTTAGACATAGGGTCTCCACTCCCTAGTCTCCTTTCAAACATAGGGTCTTCACTCCCTAATTGATGTTATTTTAGACATAGGGTCTCCACTCCCTAGTTGATTTTATTTTAGACATAGGGTTTCCACTTCCTAGTCTTCTTTCTAACATAAGGTCACAACTCCCTAGTTGATGTTATTTTAGACATAGGGTCTCCACTCCCTAGTCTCATTTTCAACATATGGTCTCCATTCCCTAGTTGATGTTATTTTAGACATAGGGTCTCAATTTCCTAGTCTCTTTTCCAACATAGGGTCTCCTCTCCCTAATTGATGTGATTTTAGGCATTGGGTCTACACTCCCTAGTCTCCTTTCCAATATATGGTCTCCATTCCCTAGTTGATGTTATTTTAGACATACGTTCTCCTCTCCCTAGTCTCGTTTCTAACATAGGGTCTCTTTTCCCTAATTGATGTTATTTTAGACATAGGGCCTCCAACCCCTAGTCTCTTTTCCAACATAAAGTCTCCACTCCCTAGTTGATGTTTTTAGACATAGGGTCTCCACTCCCTAGTCCGCTTTTCCAACATAGGGTATCCACTCCCTAGTTGATTTAATTATTATACATAGGGTCTCCACTCTCTAGTCTCCTTTCCAACATACGGTCTCCACTCCCTAGTTGATTTTATTTTAGACATAGGGTTTTCACTCCCTAGTCTCCTTTCCAACATAGGGTCACAACTCCCTAGATGATGTTATTTTAGACATAGGGTCTCCACTCCCTAGTCTCCTTTCCAACGTATGGTCTCCATTCCGTAGTTGATGTTATTTTAGACATAGGGTCTCCACTCCCTAGTCTCCTTTCAAACATAGGGTCTTCACTCCCTTATTGATGTTATTTTAGACATAGGGTCTCCAGTCCCTAGTCTATTTTCCAACATAGGGTCTTCACTCCCTAGTTGATTTTATTTTTACACATAGGTTCTCCACTCTCTAGTATACTTTCCAACATAGTGTTTCCACTCCCTAGTTGATTTTATTTTAGACAAAGGGTCTCCACTCCTTAGTCGCCTTTTCCAACATAGGGTCTTCACTCCCTAGTTGATGTTATTTTAGATATAGGGACTCCACTCCCTAGTCGCCTTTTCCAATATAGGGTCTTCACTCCCTAGTTGTTGTTTTTATACATATGGTATCCACTCCCTATTCTGCTTTTCCAACATATGGTCCCCACTCCCATGTTTATGTTTTTAGACATAGGGTCTCCACTCCCTAGTCTTGTTTCCAATATAGGGTCTCCATTCCCAAGTTGATTTTATTTTAGACAACGGGTCTCCACTCCCTAGTATATTTTCCAACATAGGGTCTTCGCTCCCTAGTTGTTTTGATTTTAGACAAAGGTTCTCTACTCCTTAGTCGCCTTTTCCAACATAGGGTCTACACACCCTAGTTGATGTTATTTTAGACATAGGGTCTACACTCCCTAGTCGCCTTTCGAACATATGGTCTCCATTCCCTAGTTGATGTTATTTTAGACATAGGGTCTCCACTCCCTAGTCTCATTTCCAACATAGTGTCTCCACTCCCTAATTGATGTTATTTTAGACATAGGGTCTCCAGTCCCTATTCTCTTTTCCAACATAGCGTCTTCACTCCCTAGATGATTTTTATTTTTACACATATGGTCTCCACTCTCTAGTCTTGTTTCCATCATAGGGTTTCCACTACCTAGTAGATTTTATTTTAGACAAAGGGTCTCCACTCCTTAGTCGCCTTTTTTCAACAGAGGGTCTCCACTACCTAGTTGATGTTATTTTAGACATAGGGTCTCCACTTCCTAGTCGCCTTTTCCAATATAGGGTCTCCACCCCTTATTTGATTTTATTTTAGACATTGGGTTTCCACTCCCTAGTCTCCTTTCCAACATAGGGTCACAACTCCCTAGTTGATGTTATTTTAGACATAGGGTCTCCACTCCCTAGTCTTCTTTCCAACATATGGTCTCCACTCCCTAGTTGATGTTTTTATACATATGGTATTCACTCCCTAGTCTGTGTTTCTAACATAGGGTCTCCATTCCCTGGTTGATGTTATTTGATTCATATGGCCTCCACTCCCTAGTCTCTTTTCCAAAATGGGGTCTCCACTCCCTAGTTGATTTTATTTTAGACATAGGATCTCCACTTCCTAGTCTCTTTTCCAACATAGGGTCTCCATTCCCTATTTGATTTTATTTTATACATAGGGTTTCCATTCCCTAGTCTCCTTTCCAACATAGGGTCACAACTTCCTAGTTGATGTTATTTTGGACATAGGGTCTCCACTCCCTAGTTGATGATATTTTTGACATAGGGTCTCCACTCCCTAATCTTTTCCAACATAGGGTCTCTACTCCCTAGTTGATGTTAATTTGGACATAGGGTCTCCACTCCTTAGTCTCTTTTCCAACATAGGGTCTCCCCTCCCTAGTTGATGTTTTTAGACATAGGGTCTGCACTCCCTAGTCTGCTTTTCCAACATAGGGCATCCACTCCCTAGTTTATTTTATTATTATACATAGGGTCTCCAATCTCAAGTTGATATTTTTAGACATAGGGTCTCCACTCCCTAGTCTACTTTTCCAACATAGGGCATCCACTTCCTAGTTTATTTTTTTATTATACATAGGGTCTCCACTCCCTAGTCTCCTTTCCAACATATGGTCTCCACTCCCTAGTTGATGTTTTTATACATATGGTATCCACTCCCTAGTCTGTGTTTCCAACATAGGGTCTCCATTCCCTAGTTGATGTTATTTGATTCATATGGCCTCCACTCCCTAGTCTCTTTTCCAAAATGGGGTCTCCACTCCATAGTTAATTTTTATTTTAGACATAGGATCTCCACTCCCTAGTCTCTTTTCCAACATAGGGTCTCCATTCCCTAGTTGATTTTATTTTAGACATAGGGTTTCTATTCCCTAGTCTTCTTCCCAACATAGGGTCACAACTCCCTAGTTGATGTTATTTTGGACATAGGGTCTCCACTCCCTAATCTTTTTTCAAACATAGGGTCTCCACTCCCTAGTTGATGTTATTTTGGACATAGGGTCTCCACTCCCTAATCTTTTTTTCAACATAGGGTCTCTACTCCCTAGTTGATGTTAATTTGGACATAGGGTCTCCACTCCCTAGTCTCTTTTCCAACATAGGGTCTCCCCTCCCTAGTTGGCGTTTTTAGACATAGGGTCTCCACTCCCGAGTCTGCTTTTCCAACATAGGGCATCCACTCCCTCGTTTATTTTATTATTATACATATGGTCTCCACTCTCTGGTCTCCTTTCCAACATACGGTCTCCACTCCCTAGCTGATTTTATTTTAAACATAGGGTTTCCACTCCCTAGTCTCCTTTCCAACATAGGGTCACAACTCTTTAGTTGATGTTAATTTAGACATAGGATCTCCACTTCCTAGTCTCCTTTCCAACATATGGTCTCCATTCCCTAGTTGATGTTATTTTAGACATAGGGTCACCACTCCCTAATCTCCTTTCAAACATAGGGTCTTCACTCCCTAATTGATGTTATTTTAGACATAGGGTCTCCAGTCCCTAGTCTCTTTTCCAACATAGGGTCTTCACTCCCTAGTTGATTTTATTTTTACACATAGGGTCTCCACTCTCTAGTGTACTATCCAACATATGGTTTCCACTCCCTAGTTGATTTTATCTTAGACAAAGGGTCTCCACTCATTAGTCGCCTTTTCCAACATAGGGTCTCCACACCCTAGTTGATGTTATTTTAGACATAGGGTCTTCACTCCCTAGTCGCCTTTTCAAATATAGTGTCTTCACTCCCTAATTGATGTTTTTACACATAGGGTCTCCACTTCCTAGTCTGCTTTTCCAACATATGGTCCCCACTCCCTTGTTGATGTTTTAAGACATAGGGTCTCCACTTCTTAGTCTCGTTTCCAAAATAGGGTCTCCACTCCCTAATTGATTTTATTTTAGACAAACTGTCTCCACTCCCTAGTAAATTTTCTAACATAGGGTCTTCACTCCCTAGTTGTTTTTATTTTAGACAAAGGGTCTCTACTCCTTAGTCGCCTTTTCCAAAATAGGGTCTCCACTCCCTAGTTGATGTTATTTGAGACATAGGGTCTATACACCCTAGTCTCATTTCCAACATAGGGTCTCCACTCCCTGGTTGATTTTATTTTAGACAAAGGGTCTCCACTCCCTAGTATATTTTCCAACATAGGGTCTCTACTCCCTTGTTGATGTTATTTTAGACATAGGGTCTCCACTCCCTAGTCGCCTTTTCCAACATAGGGTCTCCACTCCCTAGTTGATTTTATTTTAGACATAGGATCTCCACTCCATAGTATCTTTTCCAACATAGGGTCTCCACTCCCTAATTGATGTTATTTTAGACATAGGGTCTCCAATCCCTAGTCTCTTTTCCAACATAGGGCCTTCACTGTCTAGTTGATTTAATTTTTACACATAGGGTCTCCACTCTCTAGTCTACTTTCCAACATAGGGTTTCCACTCCCTAGTTGATTTTATTTTAGACAAAGGGTCTCCACTCCTTAGTCGCCTTTTCCAACATAGGGTCTCCACTACCTAGTTGATTTTATTTTTACACATAGGGTCTCTACTCCCTAGTCTTCTTTCCAACATAGGGTCACAACTCCCTAGTTGATGTTATTTTAGACATATGGTCTCCATTCCCTAGTTGATGTTATTTGATTCATATGGTCTCCACTCCCTAGTCTCTTTTCCAACATGGGGTCTCCACTTCCTAGTTGATTTTATTTTAGACATAGGGTCTCCACTCCCAAGTAGATTTTATTTTAAACATAGGGTTTCCACTCCCTAGAATCCTTTCCAACATAGGGTAACAACTCTCTAGTTGATGTTATTTTGGACATAGGGTCTCCACTCCCTAATTGATGTTATTTTAGACATAGGGTCTCCGCTCCCTAGTCTCTTTTCCAACATAGGGTCTTCACTCCCTAGTTTATTTTATTTTTACACATAGGGTCTCCACTCTCTAGTCTCCTTTGCACATAGGGTTTCCACTCCCTAGTTGATTTTATTTTACACAAAGGGTCTCCACTCCTAAGTCGCCTTTTCCAACATAGGGTCTCCATTCCCTAGTTGATGTTATTTTAGACATAGGGACTCCACTCCCTTGTCGCCTTTTCCAATATAGGGTCTTCACTCCCTAGTTGATGTTTTTAGACATAGGGTCTCCACTTCCTAATCTGCTTTTCCAACATATGGTCTCCAATCCCTAGTTGATGTTTTTAGACATAGGGTTTCCACTCCCTAGTCTTCTTTCCAACATAGGGTCACAACTCCCTACTTGATGTTATTTTAGACATAGGGTCTCCATTCCCTGGTTGATGTTATATTATTCATATGGTCTCCACTCCCTAGTCTCTTTTCCAACATCGGGTCTCGACTCCCTAGTTGAGTTTATTTTAGACATAGGATTTCCATTCCCTTGTCTCCTATCCAACATAGGGTCACAACTCCCTAATTCATGTTATTTCAGACATAGGGTCTCCACTCCCTAGTCTCCTTTCCAAAATATGGTCTTCATTCCCTAATTGATGTTATTTTAGACATAGGGTCTCCACTCCCTAGTCTCTTTTCCAACATAGAGTATCCACTCCCTAATAGATGTTATTTTAGACATTAGGTCTCCACTCCCTAGCCACTTTTCCAACATAGGGTCTTCACTCCCTAGTTGATTTTATTTTAACACATAGGGTCCCCACTCTCTAGTCTACTTTGCAACATAGGGTTTCCACTCCCTAGTTGATTTTATTTTAACACATAGGGTCTCCACTCCTTATTCACCTTTTCCAACATAGGGTCTCCACTCCCTAGTTGATGTTATTTTAGACATAGGGTTTCCACTCCCTAATTGATGTTATTTTAGACATAGGGTCTCCACTCCCTAGTCTCTTTTCCAACATAGGGTCTTCACTCCCTAATTGATTTTATATTTACACATAGGGTCTCCACTCTCTAGTCTCCTTTCCAACATAGGGTTTCCACTCCCCATTTAATTTTATTTTAGACAAATGGTCTCCACTCCTTAGTCGCCTTTTCCAACATAGGGTCACAACTCCCTACTTGATGTTATTTTGGACATATGGTCTCTACTCCCTAATATTGTTTCCAACATAGGGTCTCCACTCCCTAGTTGATGTTAATGTGGACATAGGGTCTCCACTCCCTAGACTCTTTTGCAACATAGGGTCTCCACTCCCAAGTTGATGTTTTTAGACATAGGGTCTCCACTCCCAAGTTTGCTCTTCCAACATAGTGTCTCCACTCCCTAGTTTATTTTATTTTTACATATAGCGTCTCCACTCTCTAGTCTCCTTTCAAACATAGGGTTTCCACTACCTAGTTTATTTTATTTTAGACAAAGGGTCTCCATTCTCTAATTTATGTTATTTTAGACATAGGGTCTCCACTCTCTAGTCTCCTTTCCAACATAGGGTTTCCACTCCCTAGTTGATTTTATTTTAGACATAGGGTCTCCACTCTCTAGTCTCCTTTCCAACATAGGGTTTCCACTCCCTAGTTGATTTTATTTTAGACAAAGGGTCTCCATTCCTTAGTTGCCTTTTCCAACATAGGGTCTCCACTCCCTAGTTGACGTTATTTTAGACATAGGGTCTCTACTCCCTAGTCGCCTTTTCCAATATAGGGTCTTCACTCCCTAGTTGATGTTTTTAAACATAGGGTCTCCACTTCCTACTCTGCTTTTCCAACATATGGTCTCCACTCCCTAGTTGATGTTTGTAGACATATGGCTCCACTCCCTAGTATGTTTTTCCAACATAGGGTCTCCATTCCCTAGTTAATGTTATTTGATTCATATGGTCTCTAATCCCTAGTATCTTTTCGAACATGGGGTTTCCACTCCCTAGTTGATTTTATTTTAGACATAGGGTCTCCACTCCCTAATCTCTTTTCCAACATAGGGTCTCCACTCCCAAGTTGGACAGAGGGTTTCCACTCCCTAGTCTCTTTTACAACATAGGGTCGCAACTTCCTAGTTGATGTAATTTTTGACATAGGTTCTCCACTCCCTAGTATCCTTTCCAACATAGGGTCACAACTCCCTAGTTGATCTTAATTTTGACAGAGGGTCTCCACTCCCTAGTCTTCTTTCCAACATATGGTCTCCATTCCCTAGTTGATTTTATTTTGGACATAGGGTCTCCAATCCCTAATTAATGTTATTTTAGACATAGGGTCACCACTCCGTAGTCTCTTTTCCAACATAGGGTCTTCACTCCCTAGTTGATTTTATTTTTACACATAGGGTCTCCACTCTCTAGTCTTTTTTCTAACATAGGGTTTCCACTTCCTAATTGATTTTATTTTAGACAAAGGGTCTCAACTCCTAAGTCGCCTTTTCCAACATAGGGTCTCCATTCCCTAGTTGATGTTATTTTAGACATAGGGACTCCACTCCCTAGTTGCCTTTTCAAATATAGGGTCTTCACTACGTAGGTGATGTTTTTATACATAGGGTCTCCACTTCCTAATCTGCTTTTCCAACATATGGTCTCCAATCCCTAGTTGATGTTTTTAGACTTAGGGTTTCCACTCCCTAGTCTCCTTTCCAACATAGGGTCACAACTCCTTAGTTGATGTTATTTTAGACATAGGGTCTTCATTCCCTAGTTGATGTTATTTGATTCATATGGTCTCCACTCCCTAGTCTATTTTCCAACATGGGGTCTCCCCTCCCTAGTTGAGTTTATTTTATACATAGGGTTTCCATTCCCTAATCTCCTATCCAACATAGGGTCACAACTCCCTAATTGATGTTATTTCAAACATAAGGTCTCCACTCCCTAGTCTCCTTTCCAACATATGGTCTCCATTCCCTAATTGATGTTATTTTAGACATAGGGTCTCTACTCCCTAGTCTCCTTTCCAACATAGAGTGTCCACTCCCTAATTGATGTTATTTTAGACATTAGGTCTCCACTCCCTAGTCACTTTTCCAACATAGGGTCTTCACTCCCTAGTTGATTTTATTTTAATACATAGGGTCTCCACTCTCTAGTCTACTTTCCAACATAGGGTTTCCACTCCCTGGTTGATTTTATTTTAGAGAAAGGGTCTCCGCTCCTTATTCACCTTTTCCAACATAGGGTCTCCACTCCCTAGTTGATGTTATTTTAGACATAGGGTTTCCACTCCCTAGTCACCTTTTCCAATATAGGGTCTTCAATCCCTAGTTGATGTTTTTAGACATAGGGTCTCTACTTCCTAGTCTGTTTTTCCAACATAGGGTCTCTATTCCCTAGTTGATGTTATTTTAGACATATGGTCTCCACTCCATAGTCTCTTTTCTAACAAAAGGGTCTCCACTCCCTAGTTGATTTTATTTTAACACATAGGGTCTCCACTCTCTAGTCTACTTTCCAACATAGAGTTTCCACTCCCTAGTTGATTTTATTTTAGACAAAGGGTTTACACTCCATAGTCGCCTTTTCCTACATAGGGTATCCACTCCCTAGTTGATGTTATTTTAGACATAGGGTTTCCACTCCCTAGTGTCCTTTTTCCAATATAAGGTCTTCACTCCCTTGATGATGTTTTTAGACATAGAGTCTCCGCTTCCTAGTATGCTTTTCCAACATATGGTCTCCACTCCCTCGTTGATGTTTTTAGACAAAGGGTCTCTACTCCCTAGTCTGTATTTCCAATATAGGGTCTCCATTCCCTAGTTGATGTTATTTGATACATATGGTCTACACTCCCTAGTCTCTTTTCCAACAAGGGGTCTCCACTCCCTAGTTGATTTTATTTGAGACACAGGGTCTCCACTCCCTAGTCTATTTGCCAACATGGGGTCTCCACTCCCTAGTTGATTTGATTTTAGACATAAGGTTTCCACTCCCTAGTCTCCTTTCCAACATAGGGTCACAACTCCCAAGTTGATGTTATTTTAGACATGGGTCTCCACTCCCTATTCTCGTTTTCAACATATGGTCTCAATTCCCTAGTTGATGTTAATTTAGACATAGGGCCTACATTCCCTAGTCTCCTTTCCAACATAGGGTCTCCACTCCCTAATTGATGTTATTTTAGACATAGGGTCTCCACTCCCTAGTCTCATTCCCAACATATGGTCTCTATTCTCTATTGATGTTATTTTAGACATAGGGTCTCCACACCCTAATCGCCTTTCCAACATAGGGAATCCATTTCCTAATTGATGATATTTTAGACATAGGGTCTCTACTCCCTAGTCGCCTTTTCCAATATAGGGTCTTCACTCCCTAGTTGATGTTTTTAAACATAGGGTCTCCACTTCCTACTCTGCTTTTCCAACATATGGTCTCCACTCCCTAGTTGATGTTTGTAGACATATGGCTCCACTCCCTAGTATGTTTTTCCAACATAGGGTCTCCATTCCCTAGTTAATGTTATTTGATTCATATGGTCTCTAATCCCTAGTATCTTTTCGAACATGGGGTTTCCACTCCCTAGTTGATTTTATTTTAGACATAGGGTCTCCACTCCCTAATCTCTTTTCCAACATAGGGTCTCCACTCCCAAGTTGGACAGAGAGTTTCCACTCCCTAGTCTCTTTTACAACATAGGGTCGCAACTGCCTAGTTGATGTAATTTTTGACATAGGTTCTCCACTCCCTAGTATCCTTTCCAACATAGGGTCACAACTCCCTAGTTGATCTTAATTTTGACAGAGGGTCTCCACTCCCTAGTCTTCTTTCCAACATATGGTCTCCATTCCCTAGTTGATTTTATTTTGGACATAGGGTCTCCAATCCCTAATTAATGTTATTTTAGACATAGGGTCACCACTCCGTAGTCTCTTTTCCAACATAGGGTCTTCACTCCCTAGTTGATTTTATTTTTACACATAGGGTCTCCACTCTCTAGTCTTTTTTCTAACATAGGGTTTCCACTTCCTAGTTGATTTTATTTTAGACAAAGGGTCTCAACTCCTAAGTCGCCTTTTCCAACATAGGGTCTCCATTCCCTAGTTGATGTTATTTTAGACATAGGGACTCCACTCCCTAGTTGCCTTTTCAAATATAGGGTCTTCACTACGTAGGTGATGTTTTTATACATAGGGTCTCCACTTCCTAATCTGCTTTTCCAACATATGGTCTCCAATCCCTAGTTGATGTTTTTAGACTTAGGGTTTCCACTCCCTAGTCTCCTTTCCAACATAGGGTCACAACTCCTTAGTTGATGTTATTTTAGACATAGGGTCTTCATTCCCTAGTTGATGTTATTTGATTCATATGGTCTCCACTCCCTAGTCTATTTTCCAACATGGGGTCTCCCCTCCCTAGTTGAGTTTATTTTATACATAGGGTTTCCATTCCCTAATCTCCTATCCAACATAGGGTCACAACTCCCTAATTGATGTTATTTCAAACATAAGGTCTCCACTCCCTAGTCTCCTTTCCAACATATGGTCTCCATTCCCTAATTGATGTTATTTTAGACATAGGGTCTCCACTCCCTAGTCTCCTTTCCAACATAGAGTGTCCACTCCCTAATTGATGTTATTTTAGACATTAGGTCTCCACTCCCTAGTCACTTTTCCAACATAGGGTCTTCACTCCCTAGTTGATTTTATTTTAATACATAGGGTCTCCACTCTCTAGTCTACTTTCCAACATAGGGTTTCCACTCCCTGGTTGATTTTATTTTAGAGAAAGGGTCTCCGCTCCTTATTCACCTTTTCCAACATAGGGTCTCCACTCCCTAGTTGATGTTATTTTAAACATAGGGTTTCCACTCCCTAGTCACCTTTTCCAATATAGGGTCTTCAATCCCTAGTTGATGTTTTTAGACATAGGGTCTCTACTTCCTAGTCTGTTTTTCCAACATAGGGTCTCTATTCCCTAGTTGATGTTATTTTAGACATATGGTCTCCACTCCATAGTCTCTTTTCTAACAAAAGGGTCTCCACTCCCTAGTTGATTTTATTTTAACACATAGGGTCTCCACTCTCTAGTCTACTTTCCAACATAGAGTTTCCACTCCCTGGTTGATTTTATTTTAGACAAAGGGTTTACACTCCATAGTCGCCTTTTCCTACATAGGGTATCCACTCCCTAGTTGATGTTATTTTAGACATAGGGTTTCCACTCCCTAGTGTCCTTTTTCCAATATAAGGTCTTCACTCACCTTGATGATGTTTTTAGACATAGAGTCTCCGCTTCCTAGTATGCTTTTCCAACATATGGTCTCCACTCCCTCGTTGATGTTTTTAGACAAAGGGTCTCTACTCCCTAGTCTGTATTTCCAATATAGGGTCTCCATTCCCTAGTTGATGTTATTTGATACATATGGTCTACACTCCCTAGTCTCTTTTCCAACAAGGGGTCTCCACTCCCTAGTTGATTTTATTTGAGACACAGGGTCTCCACTCCCTAGTCTATTTGCCAACATGGGGTCTCCACTCCCTAGTTGATTTGATTTTAGACATAAGGTTTCCACTCCCTAGTCTCCTTTCCAACATAGGGTCACAACTCCCAAGTTGATGTTATTTTAGACATGGGTCTCCACTCCCTATTCTCGTTTTCAACATATGGTCTCAATTCCCTAGTTGATGTTAATTTAGACATAGGGCCTACATTCCCTAGTCTCCTTTCAACATAGGGTCTCCACTCCCTAATTGATGTTATTTTAGACATAGGGTCTCCACTCCCTAGTCTCATTCCCAACATATGGTCTCTATTCTCTATTGATGTTATTTTAGACATAGGGTCTCCACACCCTAATCGCCTTTCCAACATAGGGAATCCATTTCCTAATTGATGATATTTTAGACATAGAGTCTCCACTTCCTAGTCTCTTTTCCAACATATGGTCTCCACTCCCTAGTTGATGTTTTTAGACATATGGCTCCACTCCCTAGTATGTTTTTCCAACATAGGGTCGCCATTCCCTAGTTAATGTTATTTGATTCATATGTTCTCTAATCCCTAATATCTTTTCGAACATGGGGTTTCCACTCCCTAGTTGATTTTATTTTAGACATAGGGTCTCCACTCCCTAGTCTCTTTTCCAACATAGGGTCTCCACTCCCAAGTTGGACAGAGGGTTTCCACTCCCTAGTCTCTTTTACAACATAGGGTCGCAACTCCCTAGTTGATGTAATTTTGGACATAGGTTCTCCACTCCCTAGTAGCCTTTCCAACATAGGGTCAAAAATACCTAGTTGATCTTATTTTTGACAGAGGGTCTCCACTCCCTAGTCTCCTGTCCAACATATGGTCTTCATTCCCTAGTTGATTTTATTTTGGACATAGGGTCTCCAATCCCTAATTGATGTTATTTTAGACATAGGGTCAACACTCCGTAGTATCTTTTCCAACATAGGGTCTTCACTCCCTAGTTGATTTAATTTTTACACATAGGGTCTCCACTCTCTAGTCTTTTTTCTAACATAGGGTTTTCACTTCCTAGTTGATTTTATTTTAGACAAAGGGTCTCCACTCCTAAGTCGCCTTTTCCAACATAGGGTCTTCATTCCCTAGTTGATGTTATTTTAGGCATAGGGACTCCACTCCCTAGTTGCCTTTTCCAATATAGGGTCTTCACAACGTAGGTGATGTTTTTAGTCATAGGGTCTCCACTTCCTAATCTGCTTTTCCAACATATGGTCTCCAATCCCTAGTTGATGTTTTTAGACTTAGGGTTTCCACTCCCTAGTCTCCTTTCCAACATAGGGTCACAACTCCTTAGTTGATGTTATTTTAGACATAGGGTCTTCATTCCCTAGTTGATGTTATTGGATTAATATGGTCTCCACTCCCTAGTCTATTTTCCAACATGGGGTCTCCCCTCCCTAGTTGAGTTTATTTTATACATAGGGTTTCCATTCCCTAGTCTCCTATCCAACATAGGGTCACAACTCCCTAATTGATGTTATTTCAGACATAAGGTCTCCACTCCCTAGTCTCCTTTCCAACATATGGCCTCCATTCCCTAATTGATGTTATTTTAGACATAGGGTCTCCACTCCCTAGTCTCCTTTCCAACATAGAGTGTCCACTCCCTAATTGATGTTATTTTAGACATTAGGTCTCCACTCCCTAATCACTTTTCCAACATAGGGTCTTCACTCCCTAGTTGATTTTATTTTAACACATAGGGTCTCCACTCTCTAGTCTACTTTCCAACATAGGGTTTCCACTCCCTGGTTGATTTTATTTTAGAGAAAGGGTCTCCGCTCCTTATTCACCTTTTCCAACATAGGGTCTCCTCTCCGTAGTTGATGTAATTTTAGACATAGGGTTTCCACTCCCTAGTCACCTTTTCCAATATAGGGTCTTCAATCCCTAGTTGATGTTTTTAGACATAGGGTCTCCACTTCCTAGTCTATTTTTCCAACATAGGGTCTCTATTCCCTAGTTGATGTTATTTTAGACATATGGTCTCCACTCCATAGTCTCTTTTCTAACAAAAGGGTCTCCACTCCCTAGTTGATTTTATTTTAACACATAGGGTCTCCACTCTCTAGTCTACTTTCCAACATAGAGTTTCCACTCCCTAGTTGATTTTATTTTAGACAAAGGGTTTTCACTCCATAGTCGCCTTTTCCTACATAGGGTATCCACTCCCTAGTTGATGTTATTTTAAACATAGGGTTTCCACACCCTAGTGTCCTTTTTCCAATATCAGGTCTTCACTCCCTTGATGATGTTTTTAGACATAGAGTCTCCATTTCCTAGTATGCTTTTCCAACATATGGTCTCCACTCCCTCGTTGATATTTTTAGACAAAGGGTCTCTACTTCCTAGTCTGTTTTTCAAATAAAGGGTGTCCATTCCCTAGTTGATGTTATTTGATACATATGGTCTCCACTCCCTAGTCTCTTTTCCAACAAGGGGTCTCCATTCCCTAGTTGATTTTATTTGAGACACAGGGTCTCCACTCCCTAGTCTATTTGCCAACATGGGGTCTCCACTCCCTAGTCGATTTGATTTTAGACATGAGGTTTCCACTCCCTAGTCTCCTTTCCAACATAGGGTCACAACTCCCAAGTTGATGTTATTTTAGACATGGGTCTCCACTCCCTATTCTCCTTTTCAACATATGGTCTCAATTCCCTAGTTGATGTTAATTTAGACATAGGGCCTACATTCCCTAGTCTCCTTTCCAACATAGGGTCTCCACTCCCTAATTGATGTTATTTTAGACATAGGGTCTCCAATCCCTAGTCTCATTCCCAACATATGGTCTCTATTCTCTATTGATGTTATTTTAGACATAGGGTCTCTACTCCCTAGTCGCCTTTACCAATATAGGGTCTTCACTCCCTAGTTGATATTTTTACACATAGGGTCTCCACTTCCTACTCTGCTTTTCCAACATATGGTCTCCACTCCCTAGTTGATGTTTTTAGACATATGGCTCCACTCCCTAGTATGTTTTTCCAACATAGGGTCTCCATTCCCTAGTTAATATTATTTGATTCATATGGTCTCTAATCCCTAGTATCTTTTCGAAAATGGGGTTTCCACTCCCTAGTTGATTTTATTTTAGACATAGGGTCTCCACTCCCTAGTCTCTTTTCCAACATAGGATCTCCACTCCCAAGTTGGACAGAGGGTTTCCACTCCCTAGTCTCTTTTACAACATAGGGTCGCAACTCCCTAGTTGATGTAATTTTAGACATAGGTTCTCCACTCCCTGGTATCCTTTCCAACATAGGGTCACAACTCCCTAGTTGATCTTATTTTTGAAAGAGGGTCTCCACTCCCTAGTCTCCTTTCCAACATATGGTCTTCATTCCCTAGTTGATTTTATTTTGGACATAGGGTCTCTAATCCCTAATTGATGTTATTTTAGACATAGGGTCAACACTCCGTAGTCTCTTTTCCAACATAGGGTCTTCACTCCCTAGTTGATTTTATTTTTACACATAGGGTCTCCACTCTCTAATCTTTTTTCTAACATAGGGTTTCCACTTCCTAGTTGATTTTATTTTAGACAAAGGGTCTCCACTCCTAAGTCGCATTTTCCAACATAGGGTCTTCATTCCCTAGTTGATGTTATTTTAGACATAGGGACTCCACTCCCTAGTTGCCTTTTCCAATATAGGGTCTTCACTACGTAGGTGATGTTTTTAGACATAGGGTCTCCACTTCCTAATCTGCTTTTCCAACATATGGTCTCCAATCCCTAGTTGATGTTTTTAGACTTAGGGTTTCCACTCCCTAGTCTCCTTTCCAACATAGGGTCACAACTCCTTAGTTGATGTTATTTTAGACATAGGGTCTTCATTCCCTAGTTGATGTTATTTGATTCATATGGTCTCCACTCCCTAGTCTATTTTCCAACTTGGGGTCTCCCCTCCCTAGTTGAGTTTATTTTATACATAGGGTTTCCATTCCCTAGTCTCTTATCCAACATAGGGTCACAACTCCCTAATTGATGTTATTTCAGACATAAGGTCTCCACTCCCTAGTCTCCTTTCCAACATATGGTCTCCATTCCCTAATTGATGTTATTTTAGACATAGGGTCTCCACTCCCTAGTCTCCTTTCCAACATAGAGTGTCCACTCCCTAATTGATGTTATTTTAGACATTAGGTCTCCACTCCCTAGTCACTTTTCCAACATAGGGTCTTCACTCCCTAGTTGATTTTATTTTAACACATATGGTCTCCACTCTCTAGTCTACTTTCCAACATAGGGTTTCCACTCCCTGGTTGATTTTATTTTAGACATAGGGTGTCCACTCCCTAGTCACCTTTTCCAATATTGGGTCTTCAATCCCAAGTTGATGTTTTTAGACATACGGTCTCCACTTCCTAGTCTTTTTTTCCAACATAGGGTCTCTATTCCCTAGTTGATGTTATTTTAGACATATGGTCTCCACTCCATAGTCTCTTTTCTAACAAAAGGGTCTTCACTCCCTAGTTGATTTTATTTTAACACATAGGGTCTCCACTCCCTAGTCTACTTTTCTAACAAAAGGGTCTCCACTCCCTAGTTGATTTTATTTTAACACATAGGGTCTCCACTCTCTAGTCTACTTTCCAACATAGAGTTTCCACTCCCTAGTTGATTTTATTTTAGACAAAGGGTTTTCACTCCATAGTCGCCTTTTCCTACATAGGGTATCCACTCCCTAGTTGATGTTATTTTAGACACAGGGTTTCCACTCCCTAGTGTCCTTTTTCCAATATAAGGTCTTCACTCCCTTGATGATATTTGTAGACATAGAGTCTCCACTTCCTAGTATGCTTTTCCAACATATGGTCTCCACTCCCTCGTTGATGTTTTTAGACAAAGGGTCTCTACTCCCTAGTCTGTTTTTCCAATATAGGGTCTCTATTCCCTAGTTGATGTTATTTGATACATATGGTCTCCACTCCCTAGTCTCTTTTCCAACAAGGGGTCTCCACTCCCTAGTTGATTTTATTTGAGACACAGGGTCTCCACTCCCTAGTCTATTTGCCAACATGGGGTCTCCACTCCCTAGTTGATTTGATTTTAGACATAAGGTTTCCACTCCCTAGTCTCTTTTCCAACATATGGTTTCCACTCTCTAGTCTCCTTTCCAACATATGGTCTCCATTCCCTATTTTATGTTATTTTGGACATAGGGTCTCCACTCTATAGTCTTCTTTCCAACATAGGGTCTCCACTCCCTAATTGATGTTATTTTAGACATAGGGTCTCCACTCCCTAGTCTCTTTTACACCATAGGTTCTTCACTCCCTAGTTGATTTTATTTTAACATATAGGGTCTCCACTCTCTAGTCTACTTTCCAACATAGGGTTTCCACTCCCTAGTTGATTTTATTTTAGCCAAAGGGTCTCCACTCCTTAGTCGCCTTTTCAAACATAGGGTATCCACTCCCTAGTTGATGTTATTTTAGACATAGGGTTTCCCCTCCCTAATCGCATTTCCAATATAGGGTATTCACTCCCTAGTTGATGTTTTTAGACATAGAGTCTCCACTTCCTAGTCTGCTTTTCCAACATAGGGTCTCCACTCCCTAGTTGATGTTATTTTAGACATAGGGTTTCCCCTCCCTAATCGCATTTCCAATATAGGGTCTTCACTCCCTAGTTGATGTTTTTAGACATAGAGTCTCCACTTCCTAGTCTGCTTTTCCAACATATGGTCTTCACTCCCTAGTTGATATTTTTAGACATAGGGTCTCCACTCCCGAGTCTCTTTTTCCAACATAGGGATTTCACTCCCTAGTTGATTTTATTTTAGACATAGGGTTTTCACTCCCTAGTCTCCTTTCAAAATAGGGTCACAACTCCCTAGTTTAAGTTATTTTAGACATAGGGTCTTCACTACCAAGTCTATTTTCCAACATATGGTCTCCATTCCCTAGTTGATGTAATTTTAGACATAGGGTGTCCACTCCCTAGTCTCCATTCTAACATAGGGTATCCACTCCCTAATTGATGTTATTTTAGACATAGGGTCTTTACTCCATAGTCTCTTATCCAACATAGGGTCTTCACTCCCTAGTTGATTTTATTTTAACATATAGGGTCTCCACTCTCTAGTCTACTTTCCAACATAGGGTTTCCACTCCCTAGTTGATTTTATTTTAGACAAAGGGTCTCCACTCCTTAGTCGCCTTTTCTAACATAGGGTATCCAATCCCTAGTTGAGGTTATTTTAGACATTGGGTTTCCCCTCCCTAGTCGGCTTTTCCAATATAGGGTCTTCACTCCCTAGTTGATATTTTTAGACATAGAATCTCCACTTCCTAGTATGCTTTTCCAACATATGGTCTCCACTCCATAGTTGATGTATTTAGACATAGGGTGTCCACTCCCTCGTCTCTTTTCCAACATAGGGTTTCCACTCCTTAGTTGATTTTATTTTAGACATAGGGTTTCCACACCCTAGTATCCTTTCCAACATAGGGTCACAACTCCATAGTTTATGTTATTTTAGACATAGGGTCTCCACTCCCTAGTCTCCTTTCCAACATATGGTCTCCATTCCCTAGTTAGTGTTATTTTAGACATATGGTATCCACTCCCTAGTCTCTTTTCTAATACAGGGTCTCCACTCCCAAGTTGATTTTATTTTAGACATAGGGTCTCCACTCCCCAGTCTCTTTTCCAACATAGGGTCTCCACTCCCTAGTTGATTTTATTTCAGACATAGGGTCTCCACTCCCTAGTCTCCTTTCCAACATAAGGTCTCCATTCCCTAATTGATGTTATTTTAGACATAGGGTCTTGACTCCCTAGTCTCTTTTCCAACATATGGTTTCCACTCTCTAGTCTCCTTTCCAACATATGGTCTCCATTCCCTATTTTATGTTATTTTGGACATAGAGTCTCCACTCCATAGTCTACTTTCCAACATAGGGTCTCCACTCCCTAATTGATGTTATTTTAGACATAGGATCTCCACTCCCTAGTCTCTTTTTCAACATAGGGTCTTCACTCCATAGTTGATTTTATTTTAACACATAGGGTCTCCACTCTCTAGTCTTCTTTCCAACATTGGGTTTCCACTCCCTAGTTAATATTATTTTAGACAAAGGGTTTCCACTCTGTAGTCGCTTTTTCCAACGTAGGGTATCCACTCCCTAGTTGATGTTATTTTAGACATAGGGTTTCCACTCCCTAGTCGCCTTTTCCAATATAGGGTCTTGACTCCCTAGTTGATGTTTTTATACATAGAGTCTCCACTTCCTAGTCTGCTTTTCCAACATATGGTCTCCACTCCCTAGTTGATGTTTTTAGACATATGTTCTCCACTCCCTAGTCTGGTTTTCAAACATAGGGTCTCCATTTCCTAGTTGATGTTATTTAATTCATATGGTCTCCTAATCCTTGTCTCTTTTCCAACATGGGGTCTCAACTCCCTAGTTGATTTTATTTTAGACATAGGGTCTCCACTCCATAGTCTCCTTTCCAACATAGGGTCACAACTCTCTAGTTGATGTCATTTTTGACATAGGGTCTCCACTCACTAGTGTCCTTTCCAACATATGGTCTTCATTCCCTAGTTGATGTTATTTTGGACATAGGGTCTCCACTCTATAGTCTTCTTTCCAACATAGGGTCTCCACTCCCTAATTGATGTTATTTTAGACATAGGGTCTCCACTCCCTAGTCTCTTTTACACCATAGGTTCTTCACTCCCTAGTTGATTTTATTTTAACATATAGGGTCTCCACTCTCTAGTCTACTTTCCAACATAGGGTTTCCACTCCCTAGTTGATTTTATTTTAGCCAAAGGGTCTCCACTCCTTAGTCGCCTTTTCAAACATAGGGTATCCACTCCCTAGTTGATGTTATTTTAGACATAGGGTTTCCCCTCCCTAATCGCATTTCCAATATAGGGTCTTCACTCCCTAGTTGATGTTTTTAGACATAGAGTCTCCACTTCCTAGTCTGCTTTTCCAACATAGGGTCTCCACTCCCTAGTTGATGTTATTTTAGACATAGGGTTTCCCCTCCCTAATCGCATTTCCAATATAGGGTCTTCACTCCCTAGTTGATGTTTTTAGACATAGAGTCTCCACTTCCTAGTCTGCTTTTCCAACATATGGTCTTCACTCCCTAGTTGATATTTTTAGACATAGGGTCTCCACTCCCGAGTCTCTTTTTCCAACATAGGGATTTCACTCCCTAGTTGATTTTATTTTAGACATAGGGTTTTCACTCCCTAGTCTCCTTTCAACATAGGGTCACAACTCCCTAGTTTAAGTTATTTTAGACATAGGGTCTTCACTACCAAGTCTATTTTCCAACATATGGTCTCCATTCCCTAGTTGATGTAATTTTAGACATAGGGTGTCCACTCCCTAGTCTCCATTCTAACATAGGGTATCCACTCCCTAATTGATGTTATTTTAGACATAGGGTCTTTACTCCATAGTCTCTTATCCAACATAGGGTCTTCACTCCCTAGTTGATTTTATTTTAACATATAGGGTCTCCACTCTCTAGTCTACTTTCCAACATAGGGTTTCCACTCCCTAGTTGATTTTATTTTAGACAAAGGGTCTCCACTCCTTAGTCGCCTTTTCTAACATAGGGTCTCCACTCCCTATTTGATTTTATTTTAGACATAGGGTTTCAACTCCCTAGTTTTCTTTCCAACGTAGCGTCACAACTCTCTAGTTGATGTTATTTTAGACATAGGGTCTCCACTCCCTAGTCTTTTTTTAAACATATGGTCTCCATTCCCTAGTTGATGTTATTTTAGACATGGGGTCTCCACTCCCTAGTCTCCTTTCCATCATAGGGTATCCACTCCCTAGTTTATGTTATTTTAGACATATGGTCTCTACTCCGTAGTTGATTTTATTTTAGACATAGGGTCTCCACTCCCTAGTCTATTTTCCAACATAGGGTATCCACTCCCTAGTTGATTTTATTTTAGACATAGGGTTTCCATTCCCTAGTCTCCTTTCCAACATAGGGTCATAACTCCCTAGTTGATGTTTTTTCAGACATAGTGTCTCCACTCCCTAGTCTCCTTTCCAACATAAGGTCTCCATCCCCTAATTGATGTTATTTTAGACATAGGGTTTCCACTCCCTAGTCACCTTTTCCAATATAGGGTCTTGACTCCTTAGTTTATGTTTTTATACATAGAGTCTCCACTTCCTAGTCTGGTTTTCCAACATATGGTCTCCACTCCCTAGTTGATGTTTTTAGACATATGTTCTCCACTCCCTAGTATGGTTTTCCAACATAGGGTCTTCATTCCTTAGTTGATGTTATTTAATTAATATGGTCTCCTCATCCTAGTCTCTATTCCAACATGGGGTCTCCACTCCCTAGTTTATTTTATTTTAGACATAGGGTCTCCACTCCCTAGTCTCTTTTCCAACATAGGGTCTCCACTCCCTAGTTGATTTTATTTTAGACATAGGGTTTCCACTCCCTAGTTTGCTTTCCATCATAGGGTCACAACTCTCTAGTTGATGTTATTTTAGACATAGGGTCTCTACTCCCTAGTCTTTTTTTAAACATATGGTCTCCATTCCCTAGTTGATGTTATTTTAGACATAGGGTCTCCACTCCCTAGTCTCCTATCCAACATAGGGTATCCACTCCCTAGTTGATGTTATTTTAGACATATTGTCTCTACTCCGTAGTTGATTTTATTTTAGACATAGGGTCTCCACTCCCTAGTCTCTTTTCCAACATAGGGTATCCACTCCCTAGTTGATTTTATTTTAGACATAGGGTTTCCATTCCCTAGTCTCCTCTCCAACATAGGGTCATAACTCCCTAGTTTATGTTTTTTCAGACATAGGGTCTCCACTCCCTAGTCTCCTTTCCAACATAAGGTCTCCATCCCCTAGTTGATGTTATTTTAGACTTAGGGTCTCCACTCCCTAGTCTCCTTTCCAACATAGGGTTTCCACTCCTTAGTTGATTTTATTTTAGACATAGGGTTTCCACACCCTAGTATCCTTTCCAACATAGGGTCACAACTCCATAGTTTATGTTATTTTAGACATAGGGTCTCCACTCCCTAGTCTCCTTTCCAACATATGGTCTCCATTCCCTAGTTAGTGTTATTTTAGACATATGGTATCCACTCCCTAGTCTCTTTTCTAACACAGGGTCTCCACTCCCTAGTTGATTTTATTTTAGACCTAGCGTCTCCACTCTCTAGTCTCTTTTCCAACATAGGGTCTCCACTCCCAAGTTGATTTTATTTTAGACATAGGGTTTCCATTCCCTAGTCTCCTTTGCACCATAGGGTCACAACTCCCTAGTTGATGTTATTTCAGACATAGGGTCTCCACACCCTAGTCTCCTTTCCAACATATGGTCTCCATTCCCTACTTGATGTTATTTTAGACATAGGGTCTTCACTCCCTAGTCTCTTTTCCAACATATGGTTTCCACTCTCTAGTCTCCTTTCCAACATATGGTCTCCATTCCCTAGTTGATGTTATTTTGGACATAGAGTCTCCACTCCATAGTCTACTTTCCAACATAGGGTCTCCACTCCCTAATTGATGTTATTTTAGACATAGGATCTCCAATCCCTAGTCTCTTTTTCAACATAGGGTCTCCACTCCGTAGTTGATTTTATTTTAACACATAGGGTCTCCACTCTCTAGTCTTCTTTCCAACATTGTGTTTCCACTCCCTAGTTAATATTATTTTAGACAAAGGGTTTCCACTATGTAGTCGCTTTTTCAACATAGGGTATGCACTCCCTAGTTGATGTTATTTTAGATATAGGGTTTCCACTCCCTAGTCGCCTTTTCCAATATAGGGTCTTGACTCCCTAGTTGATATTTTTATACATAGAGTCTCCACTTCCTATTCTGCTTTTCCAACATATGGTCTCCACTCCCTAGTTGATATTTTTAGACATATGTTCTCCACTCCCTAGTCTGGTTTTCCAACATAGGGTCTCCATTCCCTAGTTGATGTTATTTAATTCATATGGTCTCCTCATCCTAGTCTCATTTCCAACATGGGGTCTCCACTCCCTAATTGATTTTATTTTAGGCATAGGGTCTCCACTCCCTAGTCTCTTTTCCAACATAGGGTCTCCATTCCCTAGTCTCCTTTCCAACATAGGGTCATAACTCCCTATTTGATGTTATTTTAGAAATAGGGTCTCCACTCCCTAGTCTCCTTTCAAACATCGGGTATCCACTCCCTAATTGATGTTATTTTAGACATAGGGTCTCCACTCCCTAGTCTCCTTTCCAACATATGGTCTCCACTCCCTAATTGATTTTATTTTAGACATAGGGTCTCCACTCCCTAGTCTCTTTTCCAACATAGGGTCTTCACTCCCTAGTTGATTTTATTTTAACACATAGGGTCTCCACTCTCTAGTTTCCTTTCCAACATATTGTTTCCACTCCCTAGTTGATGTTATTTTAGACATAGGGTTTCCACTCCCTAGTCACCTTTTCCAATATAGGGTCTTGACTCCTTAGTTTATGTTTTTATACATAGAGTCTCCACTTCCTAGTCTGGTTTTCCAACATATGGTCTCCACTCCCTAGTTGATGTTTTTAGACATATGTTCTCCACTCCCTAGTATGGTTTTCCAACATAGGGTCTTCATTCCTTAGTTGATGTTATTTAATTAATATGGTCTCCTCATCCTAGTCTCTATTCCAACATGGGGTCTCCACTCCCTAGTTTATTTTATTTTAGACATAGGGTCTCCACTCCCTAGTCTCTTTTCCAACATAGGGTCTCCACTCCCTAGTTGATTTTATTTTAGACATAGGGTTTCCACTCCCTAGTTTGCTTTCCATCATAGGGTCACAACTCTCTAGTTGATGTTATTTTAGACATAGGGTCTCTACTCCCTAGTCTTTTTTTAAACATATGGTCTCCATTCCCTAGTTGATGTTATTTTAGACATAGGGTCTCCACTCCCTAGTCTCCTATCCAACATAGGGTATCCACTCCCTAGTTGATGTTATTTTAGACATATTGTCTCTACTCCGTAGTTGATTTTATTTTAGACATAGGGTCTCCACTCCCTAGTCTCTTTTCCAACATAGGGTATCCACTCCCTAGTTGATTTTATTTTAGACATAGGGTTTCCATTCCCTAGTCTCCTCTCCAACATAGGGTCATAACTCCCTAGTTTATGTTTTTTCAGACATAGGGTCTCCACTCCCTAGTCTCCTTTCCAACATAAGGTCTCCATCCCCTAGTTGATGTTATTTTAGACTTAGGGTCTCCACTCCCTAGTCTCCTTTCCAACATAGGGTTTCCACTCCTTAGTTGATTTTATTTTAGACATAGGGTTTCCACACCCTAGTATCCTTTCCAACATAGGGTCACAACTCCATAGTTTATGTTATTTTAGACATAGGGTCTCCACTCCCTAGTCTCCTTTCCAACATATGGTCTCCATTCCCTAGTTAGTGTTATTTTAGACATATGGTATCCACTCCCTAGTCTCTTTTCTAACACAGGGTCTCCACTCCCTAGTTGATTTTATTTTAGACCTAGCGTCTCCACTCTCTAGTCTCTTTTCCAACATAGGGTCTCCACTCCCAAGTTGATTTTATTTTAGACATAGGGTTTCCATTCCCTAGTCTCCTTTGCACCATAGGGTCACAACTCCCTAGTTGATGTTATTTCAGACATAGGGTCTCCACACCCTAGTCTCCTTTCCAACATATGGTCTCCATTCCCTACTTGATGTTATTTTAGACATAGGGTCTTCACTCCCTAGTCTCTTTTCCAACATATGGTTTCCACTCTCTAGTCTCCTTTCCAACATATGGTCTCCATTCCCTAGTTGATGTTATTTTGGACATAGAGTCTCCACTCCATAGTCTACTTTCCAACATAGGGTCTCCACTCCCTAATTGATGTTATTTTAGACATAGGATCTCCAATCCCTAGTCTCTTTTTCAACATAGGGTCTCCACTCCGTAGTTGATTTTATTTTAACACATAGGGTCTCCACTCTCTAGTCTTCTTTCCAACATTGTGTTTCCACTCCCTAGTTAATATTATTTTAGACAAAGGGTTTCCACTATGTAGTCGCTTTTTCAACATAGGGTATGCACTCCCTAGTTGATGTTATTTTAGATATAGGGTTTCCACTCCCTAGTCGCCTTTTCCAATATAGGGTCTTGACTCCCTAGTTGATATTTTTATACATAGAGTCTCCACTTCCTATTCTGCTTTTCCAACATATGGTCTCCACTCCCTAGTTGATATTTTTAGACATATGTTCTCCACTCCCTAGTCTGGTTTTCCAACATAGGGTCTCCATTCCCTAGTTGATGTTATTTAATTCATATGGTCTCCTCATCCTAGTCTCATTTCCAACATGGGGTCTCCACTCCCTAATTGATTTTATTTTAGGCATAGGGTCTCCACTCCCTAGTCTCTTTTCCAACATAGGGTCTCCATTCCCTAGTCTCCTTTCCAACATAGGGTCATAACTCCCTATTTGATGTTATTTTAGAAATAGGGTCTCCACTCCCTAGTCTCCTTTCAAACATCGGGTATCCACTCCCTAATTGATGTTATTTTAGACATAGGGTCTCCACTCCCTAGTCTCCTTTCCAACATATGGTCTCCACTCCCTAATTGATTTTATTTTAGACATAGGGTCTCCACTCCCTAGTCTCTTTTCCAACATAGGGTCTTCACTCCCTAGTTGATTTTATTTTAACACATAGGGTCTCCACTCTCTAGTCTGCTTTCCAACATAGGGTTTCCACTCCCTAGTTAAATTTATTTTAGACAAAGGGTTTCCACTCCTTAGCGCCTTTTCCAAGGTAGGGTATCCACTCCCTAGTTGATGTTATTTTAGACATAGTGTTTCCACTCCCTAGTCACCTTTCCAACATAGGGTCTCCACTCCCTAGTTGATGTTATTTTAGAGATAGAGTCTCCACTTCCTAATTTACATTACCAACATATGGTCTCTACTCCCTAGTTGATGTTTTTAAACATATGTTCTCCACTCCCTACTCTGTTTTTCCAACATAGGGTCTCCATTCCCTAGTTGATGTTTTTTGATTCATATGGTCTCCACACCCTAGTCTTTTTTCCAACATGGGGTCTCCACTCCCTAGTTGATTTTATTTTAGACATAGAGTCTCCACTCCCTAGTCGCTTTTCTGACATAGGGTCTCCACTCCCTAATTGATTCTATTTTAGACATAGGTTTTCCACTCCCTAGTTTTCTTTCCAACATAGGGTCACAACTCTCTAGTTGATTTTAGTTTAGACATAGGGTCTCCACTCCCTAATATTTTTTTCAACATATGGTCTCCATTCCCTATTTGATGTTATTTTATACATAGAGTTTCCATTCCCTAGTCTCCTATGCAACATATGGTCTCCACTCCCTAATAGATGTTATTTTAAACAAAGGATCTCCACTCCCTAGTCTCCTTTCCAACATATGTCTCTATTCGCTAGTTGATGTTATTTTAGACATAGGGTCTCCACTCCCTAGTCTCCTTTCAAACATCGGGTATCCACTCCCTAATTGATGTTATTTTAGACATAGGGTCTCCACTCCCTAGTCTCCTTTCCAACATATGGTCTCCACTCCCTAATTGATGTTATTTTAGACATAGGGTCTCCACTCCCTAGTCTCTTTTCCAACATATGGTCTTCACTCCCTAGTTGATTTTATTTTAACACATAGGGTCTCCACTCTCTAGTCTGCTTTCCAACATAGGGTTTCCACTCCCTAGTTAAATTTATTTTAGACAAAGGGTTTCCGCTCCTTAGCGCCTTTTCCAAGGTAGGGTATCCACTCCCTAGTTGATGTTATTTTAGACATAGGGTTTCCACTCCCTAGTCGCCTTTTCCAATATAGGGTCTTCACTCCCTAGCTGATATTTTTAGACATAGAGTCTCCACTTCCTAATTTGCATTACCAACATATGGTCTCTACTCCCTAGTTGATGTTTTTAGACATATGTTCTCCACTCCCTACTCTGTTTTTCCAACATAGGGTCTCCATTCCCTAGTTGATGTTTTTTGATTCATATTGTTTCCACACCCTAGTCTTTTTTCCAACATGGGGTCTCCACTCCCTAGTTGATTCTATTTTAGACATAGAGTCTCCACTCCCTAGTCGCTTTTCTAACATAGGGTCTCCACTCCCTAGTTTTCTTTCCAACATAGGGTCACAACTCTCTAGTTGATTTTATTCTAGACATAGGGTCTCCACTCCCTAATAATTTTTTCAACATATGGTCTCCATTCCCTATTTGATGTTATTTTATACATAGAGTTTCCATTCCCTAGTCTCCTATGTAACATATGGTCTCCACTCCCTAATAGATGTTATTTTAAACAAAGGGTCTCCACTCCCTAGTCTCCTTTCCAACATTGTCTCTATTCGCTAGTTGATGTTACTTTAGACATAGGGTCTCCACTCCCTAGTCTCCTTTCAAATATCGGGTATCCACTCCCTAATTGATGTTATTTTTGACATAGGGTCTCCACTCCCTAGTCTCCTTTCCAACATATGGTCTCCACTCCCTAATTGATGTTATTTTTGACATAGGATCTCCACTCCCTTGTTTGTTTTCCAACATAGGGTCTTCACTCCCTAGTTGATTTTATTTTAACACATAGGGTCTCCACTCTCTATAATACTTTCCAACATTGGGTTACCACTCACTAGTTGATTTTATTTAGACAAAGGTTCTCCACTCCTTATTCGCCTTTTCAAACATAGGGTGTCCACTCCCTAGTTGATGTTTTTTTAGACATAGGGTTTCCCCTCCCTAGTCGCCTTTTCGAATATAGGGTCTTCACTCCCTAGTTGATGTTTTTAGACATAGAGTCTCCACTTCCTAGTCTGTTTTTCCAACATAAGGTCTCCACTCCCTAGTTGATATTTTTAGACATAGGGTCTCCACTCCCTAGTCTCTTAACCAACATAGCGTTTTCACTCCCTAGTCTCCTTTCCAACATAGGGTCACAACTCCCAAGTTTAAGTTATTTTAGACATAGGGTCTCCACTCCCTAATTGATGTTATTTTAGACATATGGCCTCCACTCCCTAGTCTCTTACCCAACATAGGGTCACAACTCCCAACTTGATGGTATTTTAAACATGAGGTCTCCACTTCCTAGCCGCCTTTCCAACATATGGTCACCATTCCCTAGTTGATGTTATTTTAGACATAGAGTTTCCACTCCCTAGTATACTTTCCAACATAGGGTCTGCACTCCCTATTTGATGTTATTTTAGACATAGGGGTCTCCACTCCCTAGTCTGTGTTTCAAACATAGGGTCGCCATTCCCTAATTGATGTTATTTTAGACATATGGTCTCCACTCCCTAGTCTCTTTTCCAACATAGGGTCTCCACTCCCTAGTTGATTTTATTTTAGACATAGGGTCTCCACTCCCTAGTCTCTTTTCCTACATAAGGTCTCCATTCCCTAGTTGAATTTATTTCAAACATAGGGTTTCCACTCCCAAGTCTCCTTTCCAACATAGGGTCACAACTCCCAACTTGATGTTATTTTAAACATAAGGTCTCCACTTCCTAGCCGCCTTTCCAACATATAGTCTCCAGTCCCTAGTTGATGTTATTTTAGACATAGGGTTTCCACTCCCTAGTATACTTTCCAACATAGGCTCTCCACTCCCTAATTGATGTTATTTTAGACATAGGGTCTCCACTCCCTAGTCTCTTTTCCAACATAGGGTCACAACTCCCAACTTGATGTTATTTTAAACATAAGGTCTCCACTTCCTACCCGCCTTTCCAACATATGGTCTCCATTCCCTAGTTGATGTTATTTTAGACAAAGGGTCTCCACTCCCTAGTCGCCTTTTACATCATAGGGTCTCCACTCACTAGTTGATGTTATTTTAGACATAGGGTCTCCATTCCCTAGTCGCCTTTTCCAATATAGGGTCTTCACTCCCTAGTTGATGTTTTTAGACATAGGGTCTCCATTTCCTCGTCTTGTTTTCCAACATATGGTCTCCACTCCCTAGTTAATGCTTTTAAAATAGGGTCTCCACTCCCTAGTCTGTTTTTCCAACATAGGGTCTCCATTCTCTAGTTGATGTTATTTTAGACATATGGTCTCCACTCCCTAGTTGATTTTATGTTAGACATAGGGTCTTCACTCTCTAGTCTCTCTTCCAATATAGGGTCTCCACTCCCTAGTCTCCTTTACAACATAGGGTATCCACTCCCTAATTGATGTTATTTTGGACATAGGGTCTCCACTCCCTAGTCTCTTTTCCAACATTGGGTCTTTACTCCCTAGCTGATTTTATTGTTACACATAGGGTCTCCACACTCTAGTCTACTTTCCAACATAGCGATTCCACTCCCTAATTGATTTTATTTTAGACATATGGTTACCACTCCCTAGTCTCCTTTCCAACATAGGGTCACAACTCCCTAGTTGATGTTATTTTAGACATAGGGTCTCCACTCCCTAGTGTCTTTTCCAACTTAGGGTCTTCACTCCCTAGTTGATTTTATTTTTACTCATACGGTCTCCACTCTTTAGTCTACTTTCAAACAAAGGGTTTCCACTCCCTAGTTGATATTATTTTAGACAAAGGGTCTCCACTCCTTAGTCACCTTTTCCAACATAGGGTCTCTACTCGCTAGTTGATGTTATTTTAGACATAGGGTCTCCACTTCCTAGTATCCTTTCCATTATATGGTCTCCATTCCCTTGTTGATGTTATTTTGGACATATGGTCTCCACTCCATAGTGTCCTTTCCAACATAGGGTCTCCACTCCCTAATTGATGTATTTTAATTAAAGGGTTTACACTCCCTAGTCTTTTTTACTCTCTAGTTGATGTTTTAAGACATAGGGTTCCGCTTCCTAGCCGGCTTTTCTAGCATAGGGTCTCCTCTCCCTAGTCTCTTTTCCAACATAGGGTCTTCACTCCCTAGTTGATTTTATTTGTACACATAGGGTCTCCACTATCTAGTCTCCTTTTCAACATAGGTTTTCCAATCCCTAGTTGATTTTATTTCAGACAAAGGGTCTCCACTCCTTAGTCGCATTTTCCAACATAGGGTATCCACTCCCTAGTTGATGTTATTTTGGACATAAGATCTCCACTCCCTAGTCGCCTTTTCAAATATAGGGCCTTCTCACCCAAGTTGATGTTTTTAGACATAGGGTCTCCACTTCCTTTTCTGCTTTTCCCACATATGGTCTCCACTCCCTAGTTGATGTTTTTAGACATAGGGTCTGCACTCCATAGTTGATGTTATTTTAATTATAGGGTCTCCACTCCCTAGTCTTTTTTACTCTCTAGGTGATGTTTTTAGACATAGGGTCTCAACTTCCTAGTCTGCTTTTCCAACATAGGGTCTCAAATCCTCTGGTTGATAGTTTTAGACATAGGGTCTTCACTCCCTAATTGATGATATTTTAGATATTGGGCCTCCAATCCCTAGTCTCATTTCCAACATATGGTTTCCACTCCCTACTTGATGTTTTTAGACATTGGGTCTCCACTCCCTAGTATGCTTTTCCAACATAGGGTCCCCACTCATTTGTTAATGATATTTTAGATATAGGGTTTCCACTCCCTAGTCTCTTTTCCAACATAGGGTCACAACTCCCTGGTTGATGTTATTTTAGACATAGGGGTCTCCACTCCCTAGTCTGTGTTTCTAAAATAGGGTCTCCATTCCCTAGTTGATGTTATTTTAGACATATGGTCTCCACTCCCTAGTCTCTTTTCCAACATAGGGTCTCCACTCCCTAGTTGATTTTATTTTAGACATAGGGTCTCCACTCCCTAGTCTCTTTTCCTACATAAGGTCTCCACTCCCTAGTTGAATTTATTTCAGACATAGGGTTTCCACTCCCAAGTCTCCTTTCCAACATAGGGTCACAACTCCCAACTTGATGTTATTTTAAACATAAGGTCTCCACTTCCTAGCCGCCTTTCCAACATATAGTCTCCATTCTCTAGTTGATGTTATTTTAGACATAGGGTTTCCACTCCCTAGTATACTTTCCAACATAGGGTCTCCACTCCCTAATTGATGTTATTTTAGACATAGGGTCTCTACTCCCTAGTCTCTTTTCCAACATAGGGTCACACCTCCCAACTTGATGTTATTTTAAACATAAGGTCTCCATTTCCTAGCCGCCTTTCCAACATATGGTCTCCACTCCCTAGTTGATGTTATTTTGGACATAGGGTCTCCACTCCCTAGTTGCCATTTCAAATATAGGGTCTTCACTCCCTAGTTGATGTTTTTAAACATAGGGTCTCCACTTCCTAGTCTGCTTTTCCAACATATGGTCTCCACCCCCTAGTTGATGGTTTTAGACATAGGGTCTCCACTTCCTAGGTTATGATATTTTAATTATAGGGTCTCCACTCCCTAGTCGTTTTCGCTCTCTAATTGATGTTTTTAGACATAGGGTCTCCACTTACTAGTATGCTTTTCCAACATAGAGTCTCCACTCCCTAGTTGATGTTTTTAAACATAGGGTCTCCACTCCCTAGTTGATGATATATTATATATTGGGTCTCCACTCCCTAGTCACGTTTCCAACATAGGGTCTCCACTCCCTACTTGATTTTATTAGACATAGGGTCTCCACTCCCTAGTCTGGTTATCCAACATAGGGTATCCACTCCCTAGTTGATGATATTTTAGATATAGGGTCTACACTCTCTAGATGATTTTTTTTTTATACATAAGGTCTCTACTCCCGAGTTGATGTTATTTTAGACATAGGGTCTTCACTCCCTAGTCGCCTTTTCCAATATAGCATCTTCACTCCCTAGTTGATGTTATTTTCGACATAGGGTCTCCACTTCCTAGCCGCCTTTCCAACATATGGTCTCAATTCCCTAGTTGATGTTATTTTAGACATAGGGTTTCCACTCCTTAGTATACTTTCCAACATAGGGTCTGCACTCCCTAATTGATGTTATTTTAGACATATGGTCTCCACTCCCTAGTCTCTCTTCCAACATATGGTCTCCATTCCCAAGTTGATGTTATTTTAGACATAGGGTCTCCATTCCCTAGCCTCCTTTCCAACATAGTGTCTACACTCCTTAATTGATGTTGTTTTGGACATAGGGTCTCCACTCCCTAGTCGCCTTTTCAAATATATGGTCTTCACTCCCTAGATGATGTTTTTAGACATAAGGTCTCCACATCCTAGTCTGCTTTTCCAACATATGGTCTTCACTCCCTAGTTGATGGTTTTAGACATAGGGTCTCCACTCCCT
>NW_027174740.1:0-90726 GCF_000390325.3 Nicotiana tomentosiformis | reverse complement strand
ACCTGCCAACAGAAAAATTACCATTACTATCTCCAGGAAATGATTGCCCATGTTCCAACCTTTCATCCTTGAAACCTAAGTGGCATGAACCACCATCATCAACACAATATTGCCTTGAAAGTTCTACAATAGATCTGGCATCTGGGCTTGCATATTCTGTAAACTCAGCCGCTGCTTGAGCAGCAGAGGTAGCATCCATAAATTTCATGTTCCAATTCTGCTTGCCAACAGAAAAATTACCATTACCATCTCCAGGAAATGATTGCCCATGTTCCAACCTTTCATCCTTGAAACCTAAGTGGCATGGACCACCATCATCAACACAATATTGCCTTGAAAGTTCTACAACAGCTCTGGCAGCTAGGCTTGAATATTCTGCAAACTCAGCCGCTGCTTGAGCAGCAGAGGTAGCATCCATAAATTTCATGTTCCAATTCTGCCTGCCAACAGAAAAATTACCATTACCATCTCCAGGAAATGATTGCCCATGTTCCAACATTTCATCCTTGAAACCTAAGTGGCATGAACCACCATCATCAACACAATATTGCCTTGAAAGTTCTACAACAGCTCTGGCATCTAGGCTTGCATATTTTGCAAACTCAGCCGCTGCTTGAGCAGTAGAGGTAGCATCCTTAAATTTCTTGTTCCAATTCTGCCTGCCAACAGAAAAATTACCATTACCATCTCCAGGAAATGATTGCCCTTGTTCCAACCTTTCATCCTTGAAACCTAAGTGGCATGAACCACCACCATCAACATAATATTGCCTTTAAAGTTCAACAACAGCTCTGGCAGCTAGGCTTGCATGTTCTGCAAACTCAGCTGCTGCTTGAGCAGCAGAGGTAGCATCCTTAAATTTCATGTTCCAATGTTGCCTGCCAATAGAAAAATTACCATTACCATCTACAGGAAATGATTGCCCATGTTCCAACCTTTCATCCTTGAAACCTAAGTGGCATGAACCACCATCATCAACACAATATTGCCTTTAAAGTTCTACAACAGCTATGGCAGCTAGGCTTGCATGTTCTGCAAACTCAGCCGTTGTTTGAGTAGCAGAGGTAGCATCCCTATATTTCATGTTCCAATTCTGCCTGCCAACAGAAAAATTACCATTACCATCTCCAGGAAATGATTGCCCTTGTTCCAACCTTTCATCCTTGAAACGTAAGTGGCACGTACCACCACCATCAACAAAATATTGCCTTTAAAGTTCAACAACAGCTCTGGCAGCTAGGCTTGCATGTTCTGCAAACTCAGCCGCTGCTTGAGCAATAGAGGTAGCATCCTTAAATTTCATGTTCCAATTCTGCCTGCCAACAGAAATGTTTCCATTACCATCTCCAGGAAATGATTGCCCATGTTCCAACCTTTCATCCTTGAAAACTAAGTGTCATGAACCACTATCATCAAGACAATATTGCCTTGAAAGTTCTACAACAGCTCTGGCAGCTAGGCTTGCATGTTCTGCAAACTCAGCCGCTGCTTGAGCAGCAGAGGTAGCATCTATAAATTTCATGTTCCAATTCTGCCTGCCAACAGAAAAATTACCATTACCATCTCCAGGAAATGATTGCCCATGTTCCATCCTTTCATCCTTGAAAACTAAGTGGCATGAACCACCATCATCAACACAATATTGCCTTGAAAGTTCTACAACAGCTATGGCAGCTAGGCTTGAATATTCTGCAAACTCAGCCGCTGCTTGAGCAGCAGAGGTAGCATCAATAAATTTCATGTTCCAATTCTGCGTGCCAACAGAAAAATTACCATTACCATCTCCAGGAAATGATTTCCCATGTTCCAACCTTTCATCCTTGAAGCCTAAGTGGCATGAACCACCATCATCAACACAATATTGCCTTGAAAGTTCTACAACAGCTCTGGCATCTAGGCTTGCATATTCTGCAAACTCAGCCGCTGCTTGAGCAGTAGAGGTAGCATCCTTAAATTTCATGTTCTAATTCTGCCTGCCAATAGAAAAATTACCATTACCATCTCCAGGAAATGATTGCCCTTGTTCCAACCTTTCATCCTTCAAACCTAAGTGGCATGAACCACCATCATCAACACAATGTTGCCTTGAAAGTTCTACAACAGCTCTGGCATCTAGGCTTGCATATTCTGCAAATTCAGCCGCTGCTTGAGCAGCAGAGGTACCCATCCATAAATTTCATGTTCCAATTCTGCCTGCCAATAGAAAAATTGCCATTACCATCTCCAGGAAATGATTGCCCAAGTTCCTACCTTTCATCCTTGAAACCTAAGTGGCATGAACCACCATCATCAACATAATATTGCCTTGAAAGTTCTACAATAGCTCTGGCATCTAGGCTTGAATATTCTGCAAACTCAGCCGCTGCTTGAGCAGCAGAGGTAGAATCCATAAATTTCATGTTCCAATTCTGTCTGCTAATCGAAAAATTACCATTACCATCTCCAGGAAATGATTGCCCATGTTCCAACCTTTCATACTTAAAACCTAAGTGGCATGAACCACCATCATCAACACAATATTGCCTTGAAAGTTCCACAACAGCTCTGGCATCTAGGCTTGCATGTTCTGCAAACTCGGCCGCTGCTTGAGCAGCAGAGGTAGCATCCTTTAATTTCATGTTCCAATTCTACCTGCCAACAGAAAATTTACAATAACCATCTCCAGGAAATGATTGCCCATGTTCCAACCTTTCATCCTTGAAACCTAAGTGGCATGAACCACCATCATCAACACAATATTGCCTTGAAAGTTCTACAACAGCTCTGGCATCTAGGCTTGCATATTCTGCAAACTCAGCCGCTGCTTGAGGAGCAGAGGTAGCATCCATAAATTTCATGTTCCAATTCTGCCTGCCAACAGAAAAATTACCATTACCATCTCCAGGAAATGATTGCCAATTTTCCAACCTTTCATCCTAGAAACCTAAGTGGCATGAACCACCATCATCAACACAATATTGCCTTGAAAGTTCTACAACAGCTCTGGCAGCTAGGCTTGAATATTCTGCAAACTCAGCAGCTGCTTGAGCAGCAGAGGTAGCATCCATAAATTTCATATTCCAATTCTGCCTGCCAATAGAAAAATTACCATTACCATCTCCAGGAAATGATTGCCCATGTTCCTACCTTTCATCCTTGAAACCTAAGTGGCATGAACCACCATCATCAACACAATATTGCCTTGAAAGTTCTACAACAGCTCTGGCATCTAGGCTTGCATATTCTGCAAACTCAGCCGCTGCTTGAGCAGCAGAGGTAGCATCCTTAAATTTCATGTTCCAATTCTGCCTGCCAACAGAAAAATTACCATTACCAGCTCTAGGAAATGATTGCCCATGTTCCAACCTTTCATCCTTGAAACCTAAGTGGCATGAACCACCATCATCAACAAAATATTGCCTTGAAAGTTCTACAACAGCTCTGGCAGCTAAGCTTGCATGTTCTGCAATCTCAGCCGCTGCTTGAGCAGCAGAGGTAGCATTCTTAAATTTCATGTTCCAATTCTGCCTGCAAACAGAAAAATTACCATTCACATCTCTAGGAAATGATTGCCCATGTTCAAACCTTTCATCCTTGAAACCTAAGTGGCATGAACCACCTTCATCAACTCAATATTGCCTTGAAAGTTCTTCAACAACTCTGGCAGCTAGGCTAGAATATAATGCAAACTCAGCCGCTGCTTGAGCAGTAGAGGTAGCATCCTAAAAGTTTATGTTCCAATTTCGCCTGCCAACAGAAAAATTACCATTACCATCTCTAGGAAATGATTGCCCATGTTCCAACCTTTCATCCTTAAAAGCTAAGTGGCATGAACTACCATCATCAACACAATATTGCCTTTAAAGTTCTACAACAGCTATGGCAGCTAGGCTTGCATGTTCTGCAAACTCAGCCGCTGTTTGAGCAGCAGAGGTAGCATCCCTAAATTTCATGTTCCAATTCTGCCTGCCAACAGAAAAATTACCATTACCATCTCCAGGAAAATGATTGCCCATGTTCCAACCTTTCATCCTTGAAACCTAAGTGGCATGAACCACCATCATCAACACAATATTGCCTTGAAAGTTCTACAACAGCTCTGGCAGCTAGGCTTGCATGTTCTGCAAACTCAGCCGCTGCTTGAGCAGCAGAGGTAGCATCCATAAATTTCATGTTCTAATTCTGCCTGCCAACAGAAAAATTACCATTACCATCTCCAGGAAATGATTGCCCATGTTCCAACCTTTCATCCTTGAAACCTAAGTGGCATGAACCACCATCATCAACACAATATTGCTTTGAAAGTTCTACAACAGCTCTGACAGCTAGACTTGCATGTTCTGCAAACTCAGCCGCTGCTTGAGCAGCAGAGGTAGCATCCATAAATTTCATGTTCCAATTTTGCCTGCCAACAGAAAAATTACCATTACCATCTCTAGGAAATGATTGCCCATGTTCCAACCTTTCATCCTTGAAACCTAAGTGGCATGAACCACCATCATCAACACAATATTGCCTTGAAAGTTCTACAACAGCTCTGGCAGCTAGGCTTGCATATTCTGCAAACTCAGCCGCTGCTTGAGCAGCAGAGGTAGCATCCATAAATTTCATGTTCCAATTCTGCCTGCCAATAGAAAAATTACCATTACCATCTCCAGGAAATGATTGCCCATGTTCCAACCTTTCATCCTTGAAACCTAAGTGGCATGAACCACCATCATCAACACAATATTGCCTTGAAAGTTCTACAACAGCTCTGGCAGCTAGGCTTGCATATTCTGCAAACTCAGCCGCTGCTTGAGCAGCAGAGGTAGCATCCTTAAATTTCATGTTCCAATTCTGCCTGCCAACAGAAAAATTACCATTACCATCTCCAGGAAATGATTGCCCATGTTCCAACCTTTCATCCTTGAAACCTAAGTGGCATGAACCACCATCATCAACACAATATTGCCTTGAAAGTTCTACAACAGCTCTGGCAGCTAGGCTTGCATATTCTGCAAACTCAGCCGCTGCTTGAGCAGCAGAGGTAGCATCCATAAATTTCAAGTTCCAATTCTGCCTGCCAACAGAAAAATTACCATTACCATCTCCAGGAAATGATTGCCCATGTTCCAACCTTTCATCCTTGAAACCTAAGTGGCATGAACCACCATCATCAACACAATATTGCCTTTAAAGTTCTACAACAGCTCTGGCAGCTAGGCTTGCATGTTCTGCAAACTCAGCCGCTGCTTGAGCAGCTGAGGTAGCATCCTTAAATTTCATGTTCCAATTCTGCCTGCCAACAGAAATGTTTCCATTACCATCTCCAGGAAATGATTGCCCATGTTCCAACCTTTCATCCTTGAAAACTAAGTGTCATGAACCACTATCATCAATACAATATTGCCTTGAAAGTTCTACAACAGCTCTGGCAGCTAGGCTTGCATGTTCAGCAAACTCAGCCGCTGCTTGAGCAGCAGAGGTAGCATCCATAAATTTCATGTTCCAATTCGGCCTGCCAACAGAAAAATTACCATTACCATCTCTAGGAAATGATTGCCCATGTTCCAACCTTTCATCCTTGAAACCTAAGTGGCATGAACCACCATCATCAACACAATATTGCCTTGAAAGTTCTACAACAGCTCTGGCAGCTAGTCTTGCATATTCTGCAAACTCAGCCGCTGCTTGAGCAGCAGAGGTAGCATCCATAAATTTCATGTTCCAATTCTGCCTGCCAACAGAAAAATTACCATTACCATCTCTAGGAAATGATTGCCCATGTTCCAACCTTTCATCCTTGAAACCTAAGTGGCATGAACCACCATCATCAACACAATATTGCCTTGAAAGTTCTACAACAGCTCTGGCAGCTAGGCTTGCATATTCTGCAAACTCAGCCGCTGCTTGAGCAGCAGAGGTAGCATCCATAAATTTCATGTTCCAATTCTGCCTGCCAACAGAAAAATTACCATTACCATCTCCAGGAAATGATTGCCCATGTTCCAACCTTTCATCCTTGAAACCTAAGTGGCATGAACCACCATCATCAACACAATATTGCCTTGAAAGTTCTACAACAGCTCTGGCAGCTAGGCTTGCATATTCTGCAAACTCAGCCGCTGCTTGAGCAGCAGAGGTAGCATCCATAAATTTCATGTTCCAATTCTGCCTGCCAACAGAAAAATTACCATTACCATCTCCAGGAAATGATTGCCCATGTTCCAACCTTTCATCCTTGAAACCTAAGTGGCATGAACCACCATCATCAACACAATATTGCCTTGAAAGTTCTACAACAGCTCTGGCAGCTAGGCTTGCATATTCTGCAAACTCAGCCGCTGCTTGAGCAGCAGAGGTAGCATCCATAAATTTCATGTTCCAATTCTGCCTGCCAACAGAAAAATTACCATTACCATCTCCAGGAAATGATTGCCCATGTTCCAACCTTTCATCCTTGAAACCTAAGTGGCATGAACCACCATCATCAACACAATATTGCCTTTAAAGTTCTACAACAGCTCTGGCAGCTAGGCTTGCATGTTCTGCAAACTCAGCCGCTGCTTGAGCAGCAGAGGTAGCATCCTTAAATTTCATGTTCCAATTCTGCCTGCCAACAGAAATGTTTCCATTACCATCTCCAGGAAATGATTGCCCATGTTCCAACCTTTCATCCTTGAAAACTAAGTGTCATGAACCACTATCATCAATACAATATTGCCTTGAAAGTTCTACAACAGCTCTGGCAGCTAGGCTTGCATGTTCTGCAAACTCAGCCGCTGCTTGAGCAGCAGAGGTAGCATCCATAAATTTCATGTTCCAATTCTGCCTGCCAACAGAAAAATTACCATTACCATCTCCAGGAAATGATTGCCCATGTTCCAACCTTTCATCCTTGAAACCTAAGTGGCATGAACCACCATCATCAACACAATATTGCCTTGAAAGTTCTACAACAGCTCTGGCAGCTAGGCTTGCATATTCTGCAAACTCAGCCGCTGCTTGAGCAGCAGAGGTAGCATCCATAAATTTCATGTTCCAATTCTGCCTGCCAACAGAAAAATTACCATTACCATCTCCAGGAAATGATTGCCCATGTTCCAACCTTTCATCCTTGAAACCTAAGTGGCATGAACCACCATCATCAACACAATATTGCCTTGAAAGTTCTACAACAGCTCTGGCAGCTAGGCTTGCATATTCTGCAAACTCAGCCGCTGCTTGAGCAGCAGAGGTAGCATCCATAAATTTCATGTTCCAATTCTGCCTGCCAACAGAAAAATTACCATTCCCATCTCCAGGAAATGATTGCCCATGTTCCAACCTTTCATCCTTGAAACCTAAGTGGCATGAACCACCATCATCAACACAATATTGCCTTGAAAGTTCTACAACAGCTCTGGCAGCTAGGCTTGCATATTCTGCAAACTCAGTCGCTGCTTGAGCAGCAGAGGTAGCATCCATAAATTTCATGTTCCAATTCTGCCTGCCAACAGAAAAATTACCATTACCATCTCCAGGAAATGATTGCCCATGTTCCAACCTTTCATCCTTGAAACCTAAGTGGAATGAACCACCATCATCAACACAATATTGCCTTTAAAGTTCTACAACAGCTCTGGCAGCTAGGCTTGCATGTTCTGCAAACTCAGCCACTGCTTGAGCAGCAGAGGTAGCATCCATAAATTTCATGTTCCAATTCTGCCTGCCAACAGAAATGTTTCCATTACCATCTCCAGGAAATGATTGCCCATGTTCCAACCTTTCATCCTTGAAAACTAAGTGTCATGAACCACTATCATCAACACAATATTGCCTTGAAAGTTCTACAACAGCTCTGGCAGCTAGGCTTGCATATTCTGCAAACTCAGCCGCTGCTTGAGCAGCAGAGGTAGCATCCATAAATTTCATGTTCCAATTCTGCCTGCCAATAGAAAAATTACCATTACCATCTCCAGGAAATGATTGCCCATGTTCCAACCTTTCATCCTTGAAACCTAAGTGGCATGAACCACCATCATCAACACAATATTGCCTTGAAAGTTCTACAACAGCTCTGGCAGCTAGGCTTGCATATTCTGCAAACTCAGCCGCTGCTTGAGCAGCAGAGGTAGCATCCATAAATTTCATGTTCCAATTCTGCCTGCCAACAGAAAAATTACCATTACCATCTCCAGGAAATGATTGCCCATGTTCCAACCTTTCATCCTTGAAACCTAAGTGGCATGAACCACCATCATCAACACAATATTGCCTTGAAAGTTCTACAACAGCTCTGGCAGCTAGGCTTGCATATTCTGCAAACTCAGCCGCTGCTTGAGCAGCAGAGGTAGCATCCTTAAATTTCATGTTCCAATTCTGCCTGCCAACAGAAAAATTACCATTACCATCTCTAGGAAATGATTGCCCATGTTCCAACCTTTCATCCTTGAAACCTAAGTGGCATGAACCACCATCATCAACACAATATTGCCTTGAAAGTTCTACAACAGCTCTGGCAGCTAGGCTTGCATGTTCTGCAATCTCAGCCGCTGCTTGAGCAGCAGAGGTAGCATCCTTAAATTTCATGTTCCAATTCTGCCTGCCAACAGAAAAATTACCATTACCATCTCCAGGAAATGATTGCCCATGTTCCAACCTTTCATCCTTGAAACCTAAGTGGCATGAACCACCATCATCAACACAATATTGCCTTGAAAGTTCTACAACAGCTCTGGCAGCTAGGCTTGCATATTCTGCAAACTCAGCCGCTGCTTGAGCAGCAGAGGTAGCATCCATAAATTTCATGTTCCAATTCTGCCTGCCAACAGAAAAATTACCATTACCATCTCCAGGAAATGATTGCCCATGTTCCAACCTTTCATCCTTGAAACCTAAGTGGCATGAACCACCATCATCAACACAATATTGCCTTTAAAGTTCTACAACAGCTCTGGCAGCTAGGCTTGCATGTTCTGCAAACTCAGCCGCTGCTTGAGCAGCAGAGGTAGCATCCATAAATTTCATGTTCCAATTCTGCCTGCCAACAGAAATATTACCATTACCATCTCCAGGAAATGATTGCCCATGTTCCAACCTTTCATCCTTGAAACCTAAGTGGCATGAACCACCATCATCAACACAATATTGCCTTGAAAGTTCTACAACAGCTCTGGCAGCTAGGCTTGCATATTCTGCAAACTCAGCCGCTGCTTGAGCAGCAGAGGTAGCATCCATAAATTTCATGTTCCAATTCTGCCTGCCAACAGAAAAATTACCATTACCATCTCCAGGAAATGATTGCCCATGTTCCAACCTTTCATCCTTGAAACCTAAGTGGCATGAACCACCATCATCAACACAATATTGCCTTGAAAGTTCTACAACAGCTCTGGTAGCTAGGGCTTGAATGTTATGCAAATTCAGCCGCTGCTTGAGCAGCAGAGGTAGCATCCTTAAATTTCATGTTCCAATTTCGCCTGCCAACAGAAAAATTACCATTACCATCTCTAGGAAATGATTGCCCATGTTCCAACCTTTCATCCTTGAAACCTAAGTGGAATGAACCACCATCATCAACACAATATTGCCTTGAAAGTTCTACAACAGCTCTGGCATCTAGGCTTGCATATTCTGCAAACTCAGCCGCTGCTTGAGCAGCAGAGGTAGCATCCATAAATTTCATGTTCCAATTCTGCCTGCCAATAGAAAAATTACCATTACCATCTCCAGGAAATGATTGCCCAAGTTCCTACCTTTCATCCTTGAAACCTAAGTGGCATGAACCACCATCATCAACACAATATTGCCTTGAAAGTACTACAATAGCTCTGGCATCTAGGCTTGAATATTCTGCAAACTCAGCCGCTGCTTGAGCAGCAGAGGTAGAATCCATAAATTTCATGTTCCAATTCTGCCTGCCAATCAGAAAAATTACCATTACCATCTCCAGGAAATGGTTGCCCATGTTCCAACCTTTCATACTTGAAACCTAAGTGGCATGAACCACCATCATCAACACAATATTGCCTTGAAAGTTCCACAATAGCTCTGGCATCTAGGCTTGCATGTTCTGCAAACTCGGCCGCTGCTTGAGCAGCAGAGGTAGCATCCTTTAATTTCATGTTCCAATTCTACCTGCCAACAGAAAATTTACCATAACCATCTCCAGGAAATGATTGCCCATATTCCAACCTTTCCTCCTTGAAACCTAAGTGGCATGAACCACCATCATCAACACAATATTGCCTTGAAAGTTCTACAACAGCTCTGGCATCTAGGCTTGCATATTCTGCAAACTCAGCCGCTGCTTGAGCAGCAGAGGTAGCATCCATAAATTTCATGTTCCAATTCTGCCTGCCAACAGAAAAATTACCATTACCATCTCCAGGAAATGATTGCCAATTTTCCAACCTTTCATCCTAGAAACCTAAGTGGCATGAACCACCATCATCAACACAATATTGCCTTGAAAGTTCTACAACAGCTCTGGTAGCTCGGCTAGAATGTTATGCAAATTCAGCCGCTGCTTGAGCAGCAGAGGTAGCATCCATAAATTTCATGTTCCAATTCTGCCTGCCAACAGAAAAATTACCATTACCATCTCTAGGAAATGATTGCCCATGTTCCAACCTTTCATCCTTGAAACCTAAGTGGCATGAACCACCATCATCAACACAATATTGCCTTGAAAGTTCTACAACAGCTCTGGCATCTAGGCTTGCATATTCTGCAAACTCAGCCGCTGCTTGAGCAGCAGAGGTAGCATCCATAAATTTCATGTTCCAATTCTGCCTGCCAACAGAAAAATTACCATTACCATCTCCAGGAAATGATTGCCCATGTTCCAACCTTTCATCCTTGAAACCTAAGTGGCATGAACCACCATCATCAACACAATATTGCCTTGAAAGTTCTACAACAGCTCTGGCAGCTAGGCTTGAATATTCTGCAAACTCAGCCGCTGCTTGAGCAGCAGAGGTAGCATCCATAAATTTCATGTTCCAATTCTGCCTGCCAACAGAAAAATTACCATTACCATCTCCAGGAAATGATTGCCCATGTTCCAACCTTTCATCCTTGAAACCTAAGTGGCATGAACCACCATCATCAACACAATATTGCCTTGAAAGTTCTACAACAGCTCTGGCAGCTAGGCTTGCATGTTCTGCAAACTCAGCCGCTGCTTGAGCAGCAGAGGTAGCATCCTTAAATTTCATGTTCCAATTCTGCCTGCCAACAGAAAATTTACCATTACCATCTCCAGGAAATGATTGCCCATGTTCCAACCTTTCATCCTTGAAACCTAAGTGGCATGAACCACCATCATCAACACAATATTGCCTTGAAAGTTCTACAACAGCTCTGGCAGCTAGGCTTGCATATTCTGCAAACTCAGCCGCTGCTTGAGCAGCAGAGGTAGCATCCATAAATTTCATGTTCCAATTCTGCCTGCCAACAGAAAAATTACCATTACCATCTCCAGGAAATGATTGCCAATTTTCCAACCTTTCATCCTAGAAACCTAAGTGGCATGAACCACCATCATCAACACAATATTGCCTTGAAAGTTCTACAACAGCTCTGGCAGCTAGGCTTGAATATTCTGCAAACTCAGCCGCTGCTTGAGCAGCAGAGGTAGCATCCTTAAATTTCATGTTCCAATTTCGCCTGCCAACAGAAAAATTACCATTACCATCTCTAGGAAATGATTGCCCATGTTCCAACCTTTCATCCTTGAAACCTAAGTGGCATGAACCACCATCATCAACACAATATTGCCTTGAAAGTTCTACAACAGCTCTGGCATCTAGGCTTGCATATTCTGCAAACTCAGCCGCTGCTTGAGCAGCAGAGGTAGCATCCATAAATTTCATGTTCCAATTCTGCCTGCCAATAGAAAAATTACCATTACCATCTCCAGGAAATGATTGCCCATGTTCCTACCTTTCATCCTTGAAACCTAAGTGGCATGAACCACCATCATCAACACAATATTGCCTTGAAAGTTCTACAACAGCTCTGGCATCTAGGCTTGCATATTCTGCAAACTCAGCCGCTGCTTGAGCAGCAGAGGTAGCATCCTAAAATTTCATGTTCCAATTATACCTGCCATCAGAAAAATTACCATTACCATCTCCAGGAAATGATTGCCCATGTTCCAACCTTTCATCCTTGAAACCTAAGTGGCATGAACCACCATCATCAACACAATATTGCCTTGAAAGTTCCACAATAGCTCTGGCAGCTAGGCTTGCATGTTCTGCCAACTCAGCCGCTGCTTGAGCAGCAGAGGTAGCATCCTTAAATTTCATGTTCCAATTCTGCCTGCCAACAGAAAATTTACCATTACCATCTCCAGGAAATGATTGCCCATGTTCCAACCTTTCATCCTTGAAACCTAAGTGGCATGAACCACCATCATCAACACAATATTGCCTTGAAAGTTCTACAACAGCTCTGGCATCTAGGCTTGCATATTCTGCAAACTCAGCCGCTGCTTGAGCAGCAGAGGTAGCATCCATAAATTTCATGTTCCAATTCTGCCTGCCAACAGAAAAATTACCATTACCATCTCCAGGAAATGATTGCCCATGTTCCAACCTTTCATCCTAGAAACCTAAGTGGCATGAACCACCATCATCAACACAATATTGCCTTGAAAGTTCTACAACAGCTCTGGCAGCTAGGCTTGAATATTCTGCAAACTCAGCCGCTGCTTGAGCAGCAGAGGTAGCATCCATAAATTTCATGTTCCAATTCTGCCTGCCAATAGAAAAATTACCATTACCATCTCCAGGAAATGATTGCCCATGTTCCTACCTTTCATCCTTGAAACCTAAGTGGCATGAACCACCATCATCAACATAATATTGCCTTGAATGTTCTACAACAGCTCTGGCATCTAGGCTTGCATATTCTACAAACTCAGCCGCTGCTTGAGCAGCAGAGGTAGCATCCTTAAATTTCATGTTCCAATTTTGCCTGCCAACAGAAAAATTACCATTACCATCTCCAGGAAATGATTGCCCATGTTCCAACCTTTCATCCTTGAAACCTAAGTGGCATGAACCACCATCATCAACAAAATATTGCCTTGAAAGTTCTACAACAGCTCTGGCAGCTAGGCTTGCATGTTCTGCAATCTCAGCCGCTGCTTGAGCAGCAGAGGTAGCATTCTTAAATTTCATGTTCCAATTCTGCCTGCAAACAGAAAAATTACCATTCACATCTCTAGGAAATGATTGCCCATGTTCAAACCTTTCATCCTTGAAACCTAAGTGGCATGAACCACCATCATCAACTCAATATTGCCTTGAAAGTTCTACAACAACTCTGGCAGCTAGGCTAGAATGTTCTGCAAACTCAGCCATTGCTTGACCAGCAGAGGTAGCATCCTTAAATTTCATGTTCCATTTCTGCCTGCCAACAGAAAAATTACCATTACCATCTCTAGGAAATGATTGCCCATGTTCCAACCTTTCATCCTTGAAACCTAAGTGGCATGAACCACCATCATCAACACAATATTGCCTTGAAAGTTCTACAACAGCTCTGGTAGCTGGGCTTGCATATTCTACAAATTCAGCCGCTGCTTGAGCAGCAGAGGTAGCATCCTTAAATTTCATGTTCCAATTCTGCCTGCCAACAGAAAAATTACCATTACCATCTCTAGGAAATGATTGCCCATGTTCCAACCTTTCATCCTTGAAACCTAAGTGGCATGAACCACCATCATCAACAAAATATTGCCTTGAAAGTTCTACAACAGCTCTGGCAGCTAAGCTTGCATGTTCTGCAATCTCAGTCGCTGCTTGAGAAGCAGAGGTAGCATTCTTAAATTTCATGTTCCAATTCTGCCTGCAAACAGAAAAATTACCATTCACATCTCTAGGAAATGATTGCCCATGTTCCAACCTTTCATCCTTGAAACCTAAGTGGTATGAACCACCATCATCAACACAATATTGCCTTTAAAGTTCTACAACAGCTCTGGCAGCTAGGCTTGCATGTTCTGCAAACTCAGTCGCTGCTTGAGCAGCAGAGGTAGCATCCATAAATTTCATGTTCCAATTCTGCCTGCCAACAGAAAAATTACCATTACCATCTCCAGGAAATGATTGCCCATGTTCCAACCTTTCATCCTTGAAACCTAAGTGGTATGAACCACCACCATCAACACAATATTGCCTCTAAAGTTCTGCAATAGCTCTGGCAGCTAGGCTTGCATATTCTGCAAACTCAGCCGCTGCTTGAGCAACAGAGGTAGCATCCATAAATTTCATGTTCCAATTCTGCCTACCAACAGAAAAATTACCATTACCATCTCTAGGAAATGATTGCCCATGTTCCAACCTTTCATCCTTGAAACCTAAGTGGCATGAACCACCATCATCATCACAATATTGCCTTGAAAGTTCTACAACAGCTCTGGCATCTAGGCTTGCATATTCTGCAAACTCAGCCACTGCTTGAGCAGCAGAGGTAGCATCCATAAATTTCATGTTCCAATTCTGCCTGCCAACAGAAAAATTACCATTACCATCTGCAGGAAATGATTGCCCATGTTCAAACCTTTCATCCTTGAAACCTAAGTGGCATGAACCACCATCATCAACACAATATTGCCTTGAAAGTTCTACAACAGCTCTGGCATCTAGGCTTGCATATTCTGCAAACTCAGCCGCTGCTTGAGCAGCAGAGGTAGCATCCTTAAATTTCATGTTCCAATTCTGCCTGCCAACAGAAAAATTACCATTACCATCTCTAGGAAATGATTGCCCATGTTCCAACCTTTCATCCTTGAAACCTAAGTGGCATGAACCACCATCATCAACACAATATTGCCTTGAAAGTTCTACAACAGCTCTGGCAGCTAGGCTTGCATGTTCTGCAATCTCAGCCGCTGCTTGAGCAGCAGAGGTAGCATCCATAAATTTCATGTTCCAATTCTGCCTGCCAGCAGAAAAATTACCATTCACATCTCTAGGAAATGATTGCCCATGTTCAAACCTTTCATCCTTGAAACCTAAGTGGCATGAACCACCATCATCAACTCAATATTGCCTTGAAAGTTCTACAACAACTCTGGCAGCTAGGCTAGAATGTTATGCAAATTCAGCCGCTGCTTGAGCAGCAGAGGTAGCATCCTTAAATTTCATGTTCCAATTCTGCCTGCCAACAAAAAAATTACCATTACCATCTCTAGGAAATGATTGCCCATGTTCCAACCTTTCATCCTTGAAACCTAAGTGGCATGAACCACCATCATCAACACAATATTGCCTTGAAAGTTCTACAACAGCTCTGGCATCTAGGCTTGCATATTCTGCAAACTCAGCCGCTGCTTGAGCAGCAGAGGTAGCATCCTTAAATTTCATGTTCCAATTCTGCCTGCCAACAGAAAAATTACCATTACCATCTCTAGGAAATGATTGCCCATGTTCCAACCTTTCATCCTTGAAACCTAAGTGGCATGAACCACCATCATCAACAAAATATTGCCTTGAAAGTTCTACAACAGCTCTGGCAGCTAAGCTTGCATGTTCTGCAAACTCAGCCGCTGCTTGAGCAGCAGAGGTAGCATCCTTAAATTTCATGTTCCAATTCTGCCTGCCAACAGAAAAATTACCATTAACATCTCTAGGAAATGATTGCCCATGTTCCAACGTTTCATCCTTGAAACCTAAGTGGCATGAACCACCATCATCAACTCAATATTGCCTTGAAAGTTCTACAACAACTCTGGCAGCTAGGCTTGAATGTTATGCAAACTCAGCCGCTGCTTGAGCAGCAGAGGTAGCATCCTTAAATTTCATGTTCCAATTTCGCCTGCCAACAGAAAAATTACCATTACCATCTCTAGGAAATGATTGCCCATGTTCCAACCTTTCATCTTTGAAACCTAAGTGGCATGAACCACCATCATCAACACAATATTGCCTTTAAAGTTCTACAACAGCTCTGGCAGCTAGGCTTGCATGTTCTGCAAACTCAGCCGCTGCTTGAGCAGCAGAGGTAGCATCCCTAAATTTCATGTTCCAATTCTGCCTGCCAACAGAAAAATTACCATTACCATCTCAAGGATATGATTGCCCTTGTTCCAACCTTTCATCCTTGAAACCTAAGTGGCATGAACCACCATCATCAACACAATATTGCCTTGAAAGTTCTACAACAGCTCTGGCAGCTAGGCTTGCATATTCTGCAAACTCAGCCGCTGCTTGAGCAGCAGAGGTAGCATCCATAAATTTCATGTTCCAATTCTGCCTACCAACAGAAAAATTACCATTACCATCTCCAGGAAATGATTGCCCATGTTCCAACCTTTCATCCTTGAAACCTAAGTGGCATGAACCACCATCATCATCACAATATTGCCTTGAAAGTTCTACAACAGCTCTGGCATCTAGGCTTGCATATTCTGCAAACTCAGCCGCTGCTTGAGCAGCAGAGGTAGCATCCTTAAATTTCATGTTCCAATTCTGCTTGCCAACAGAAATGTTTCCATTACCATCTCCAGGAAATGATTGCCCATGTTGCAACCTTTCATCCTTGAAAACTAAGTGTCATGAACCACTATCATCAATACAATATTGCCTTGAAAGTTCTACGACAACTCTGGCAGCTAGGCTTGCATGTTCTGCAAACTCAGCCAATGCTTAAGCAGCAGAGGTAGCATCCATAAATTTCATATTCCAATTCTGCCTGCCAATAGAAAAATTACCATTACCATCTCTAGGAAATGATTGCCCATGTTCCAACCTTTCATCCTTGAAACCTAAGTGGCATGAACCACCATCATCAACACAATATTGCCTTGAAAGTTCTACAACAGCTCTGGCAGCTAGGCTTGAATATTCTGCAAACTCAGCCGCTGCTTGAGCAGCAGAGGTAGCATCCATAAATTTCATGTTCCAATTCTGCCTGCCAATAGAAAAATTGCCATTACCATCTCCAGGAAATGATTGCCCAAGTTCCTACCTTTCATCCTTGAAACCTAAGTGGCATGAACCACCATCATCAACACAATATTGCCTTGAAAGTTCTACAATAGCTCTGGCATCTAGGCTTGAATATTCTGCAAACTCAGCCGCTGCTTGAGCAGCAGAGGTAGAATCCATAAATTTCATGTTCCAATTCTGCCTGCCAATCGAAAAATTACCATTACCATATCCAGGAAATGATTGCCCATGTTCCAACCTTTCATACTTGAAACCTAAGTGGCATGAACCACCATCATCAACACAATATTGCCTTGAAAGTTCCACAACAGCTCTGGCATCTAGGCTTGCATGTTCTGCAAACTCGGCCGCTGCTTGAGCAGCAGAGGTAGCATCCTTTAATTTCATGTTCCAATTCTACCTGCCAACAGAAAATTTACCATAACCATCTCCAGGAAATGATTGCCCATGTTCCAACCTTTCATCCTTGAAACCTAAGTGGCATGAACCACCATCATCAACACAATATTGCCTTGAAAGTTCTACAATAGCTCTGGCATCTAGGCTTGCATATTCTGCCAACTCAGCCGCTGCTTGAGGAGCAGAGGTAGCATCCATAAATTTCATGTTCCAATTCTGCCTGCCAACAGAAAAATTACCATTACCATCTCCAGGAAATGATTGCCAATTTTCCAACCTTTCATCCTAGAAACCTAAGTGGCATGAACCACCATCATCAACACAATATTGCCTTGAAAGTTCTACAACAGCTCTGGCAGCTAGGCTTGAATATTCTGCAAACTCAGCCGCTGCTTGAGCAGCAGAGGTAGCATCCATAAATTTCATGTTCCAATTCTGCCTGCCAATAGAAAATTACCATTACCATCTCCAGGAAATGATTGCCCATGTTCCTACCTTTCATCCTTGAAACCTAAGTGGTATGAACCACCACCATCAACACAATATTGTCTCTAAAGTTCTGCAACAGTTCTGGCAGCTAGGCTTGCATATTCTGCAAACTCAGCCGCTGCTTGAGCAACAGAGGTAGCATCCATAAATTTCATGTTCCAATTCTGCCTACCAACAGAAAAATTACCATTACCATCTCTAGGAAATGATTGCCCTTGTTCCAACCTTTCTTCCTTGAAACCTAAGTGGCATGAACCACCATCATCATCACAATATTGCCTTGAAAGTTCAACAACAGCTCTGGCATCTAGGCTTGCATATTCTGCAAACTCAGCCACTGCTTGAGCAGCATAGGTAGCATCCATAAATTTCATGTTCCAATTCTGCCTGCCAACAGAAAAATTACCATTACCATCTCCAAGAAATGATTGCCCATGTTCAAACCTTTCATCCTTGAAACCTAAGTGGCATGAACCACCATCATCAACACAATATTGCCTTGAAAGTTCTACAACAGCTCTGGCATCTAGGCTTGCATATTCTGCAAACTCAGCCGCTGCTTGAGCAGCAGAGGTAGCATCCTTAAATTTCATGTTCCAATTCTGCCTGCCAACAGAAAAATTACCATTACCATCTCTAGGAAATGATTGCCCATGTTCCAACCTTTCATCCTTGAAACCTAAGTGGCATGAACCACCATCATCAACAAAATATTGCCTTGAAAGTTCTACAACAGCTTCTGGCAGCTAAGCTTGCATGTTCTGCAATCTCAGCTGCTGCTTGAGAAGTAGAGGTAGCATTCTTAAATTTCATGTTCCAATTCTGCCTGCAAACAGAAAAATTACCATTCACATCTCTAGGAAATGATTGCCCATGTTCAAACCTTTCATCCTTGAAACCTAAGTGGCATGAACCACCATCATCAACTCAATATTGCCTTGAAAGTTCTACAACAACTCTGGTAGCTCGGCTAGAATGTAATGCAAATTCAGCCGCTGCTTGAGCAGCAGAGGTAGCATCCTTAAATTTTATGTTCCAATTTCTGCCTGCCAACAAAAAAATTACCATTACCATCTCCAGGAAATGATTGCCCATGTTCCAACCTTTCATCCTTGAAACCTAAGTGGCATGAACCACCATCATCAACACAATATTGCCTTGAAAGTTCTACAACAGCTCTGGCATCTAGGCTTGCATATTCTGCAAACTCAGCCGCTGCTTGAGCAGCAGAGGTAGCATCCTTAAATTTCATGTTCCAATTCTGCCTGCCAACAGAAAAATTACCATTACCATCTCTAGGAAATGATTGCCCATGTTCCAACCTTTCATCCTTGAAACCTAAGTGGCATGAACCACCATCATCAACAAAATATTGCCTTGAAAGATCTACAACAGCTCTGGTAGCTAAGCTTGCATGTTCTGCAAACTCAGCCGCTGCTTGAGCAGCAGAGGTAGCATTCTTAAATTTCATGTTCCAATTCTGCCAGCCAACAGAAAAATTACCATTAACATCTCTAGGAAATGATTGCCCATGTTCAAACCATTCATCCTTGAAACCTAAGTGGCATGAACCACCATCATCAACTCAATATTGCCTTGAAAGTTCTACAACAACTCTGGCAGCTGGCTTGAATGTTATGCAAACTCTGCCGCTGCTTGAGCAGGAGAGGTAGCATCCGTAAATTTCATGTTCCAATTTCACCTGCCAACAGAAAAATTACCATTACCATCTCTAGGAAATGATTGCCCATGTTCCAACCTTTCATCTTTGAAACCTATGTGGCATGAACCACCATCATCAACACAATATTGCCTTTAAAGTTCTACAACAGCTATGGCAGCTACGCTTGCATGTTCTGCAAACTCAGTCGTTCCTTGATAAGCAGAGGTAGCATCCCTAAATTTCATGTTCCAATTCTGCCTGCCAACAGAAAAATTACCATAACCTTCTCAAGGAAATAATTGCCCTTGTTCCAACCTTTCATCCTTGAAACCTAAGTGGTATGAACCACCACCATCAACACAATATTGCCTCTAAAGTTGTACAACAGCTCTGGCAGCTAGGCTTGCATATTCTGCAAACTCAGCCGTTGCTTGAGCAGCAGAGGTAGCATCCATAAATTTCATGTTCCAATTCTGCCTACCAACAGAAAAATTACCATTACCATCTCCAGGAAATGATTGCTCTTGTTCCAACCTTTCATCCTTGAAACCTAAGTCGCATGAACCATCATCATCATCACAATATTGCCTTGAAAGTTCTACAACAGCTCTGGCATCTAGGCTTGCATATTCTGCAAACTCAGCCGCTGCTTGTGCAGCAGAGGTAGCATCCTTAAATTTCATGTTCCAATTCTGCCTGCCAACAGAAATGTTTCCATTACCATCTCCAGGAAATGATTGCCCATGTTGCAACCTTTCATCCTTGAAAACTAAGTGTCATGAACCACTATCATCAATACAATATTGCCTTGAAAGTTCTACGACAACTCTGGCAGCTAGGCTTGCATGTTCTGCAAACTCAGCCAATGCTTAAGCAGCAGAGGTAGCATCCATAAATTTCATATTCCAATTCTGCCTGCCAACAGAAAAATTACCATTACCATCTCTAGGAAATGATTGCCCATGTTCCAACCTTTCATCCTTGAAACCTAAGTGGCATGAACCACCATCATCAACACAATATTGCCTTGAAAGTTCTACAACAGCTCTGGCAGCTAGGCTTGAATATTCTGCAAACTCAACCGCTGCTTGAGCAGCAGAGGTAGCATCCATAAATTTCATGTTCCAATTCTGCCTGCCAATAGAAAAATTGCCATTACCATCTCCAGGAAATGATTGCCCAAGTTCCTACCTTTCATCCTTGAAACCTAAGTGGCATGAACCACCATCATCAACACAATATTGCCTTGAAAGTTCTACAATAGCTCTGGCATCTAGGTTTGAATATTCTGCAAACTCAGCCGCTGCTTGAGCAGCAGAGGTAGAATCCATAAATTTCATGTTCCAATTCTGCCTGCCAATCGAAAAATTACCATTACCATATCCAGGAAATGATTGCCCATGTTCCAACCTTTCATACTTGAAACCTAAGTGGCATGAACCACCATCATCAACACAATATTGCCTTGAAAGTTCCACAACAGCTCTGGCATCTAGGCTTGCATGTTCTGCAAACTCGGCCGCTGCTTGAGCAGCAGAGGTAGCATCCTTTAATTTCATGTTCCAATTCTACCTGCCAACAGAAAATTTACCATAACCATCTCCAGGAAATGATTGCCCATGTTCCAACCTTTCATCCTTGAAACCTAAGTGGCATGAACCACCATCATCAACACAATATTGCCTTGAAAGTTCTACAATAGCTCTGGCATCTAGGCTTGCATATTCTGCCAAAACTCAGCCGCTGCTTGAGGAGCAGAGGTAGCATCCATAAATTTCATGTTCCAATTCTGCCTGCCAACAGAAAAATTACCATTACCATCTCCAGGAAATGATTGCCAATTTTCCAACCTTTCATCCTAGAAACCTAAGTGGCATGAACCACCATCATCAACACAATATTGCCTTGAAAGTTCTACAACAGCTCTGGCAGCTAGGCTTGAATATTCTGCAAACTCAGCCGCTGCTTGAGCAGTAGAGGTAGCATCCTTAAATTTCATGTTCCAATTCTGCCTGCCAACAGAAAAATTATCATTACCATCTCCAGGAAATGATTGCCCATGTTCCAACCTTTCATCCTTGAAACCTAAGTGGCATGAACCACCATCATCATCAAAATATTGCCTTGAAAGTTCTACAACAGCTCTGGCATCTAGGCTTGCATATTCTGCAAACTCAGCCGCTGCTTGAGCAGCATAGGTAGCATCCTTAAATTTCATGTTCCAATTCTGCCTGCCAACAGAAAAATTACCATTACCATCTCTAGGAAATGATTGCCCATGTTCCAACCTTTCATCCTTGAAACCTAAGTGGCATGAACCACCATCATCAACAAAATATTGCCTTGAAAGTTCTACAACAGCTCTGGCAGCTAAGCTTGCATGTTCTGCAATCTCAGCCGCTGCTTGAGAAGCAGAGGTAGCATTCTTAAATTTCATGTTCCAATTCTGCCTGCCAATAGAAAAATTACCATTACCATCTCCCAGGAAATGATTGCCCATGTTCAAACCTTTCATCCTTGAAACCTAAGTGGCATGAACCACCATCATCAACTCAATATTGCCTTGAAAGTTCTACAACAACTCTGGCAGCTAGGCTAGAATGTTATGCAAATTCAGCCGCTGCTTGAGCAGCAGAGGTAGCATCCTTAAATTTTATGTTTCAATTTCGCCTGCCAACAGAAAAATTACCATTACCATCTCTAGGAAATGATTGCCCATGTTCCAACCTTTCATCCTTGAAACCTAAGTGGCATGAACCACCATCATCAACACAATATTGCCTTGAAAGTTCTACAACAACTCTGGTAGCTGGGCTTGCATGTTCTACAAACTCAGCCGCTGCTTGAGCAGCAGAGGTAGCATCCTTAAATTTCATGTTCCAATTCTGCCTGCCAACAAAAAAATTACCATTACCATCTCTAGGAAATGATTGCCCATGTTCCAACCTTTCATCCTTGAAACCTAAGTGGCATGAACCACCATCATCAACAAAATATTGCCTTGAAAGTTCTACAACAGCTCTGGCAGCTAAGCTTGCATGTTCTGCAATCTCAGCCGCTGCTTGAGAAGCAGAGGTAGCATTCTTAAATTTCATGTTCCAATTCTGCCTGCAAAACGAAAAATTACCATTCACATCTCTAGGAAGTGATTGCCCATGTTCAAACCTTTAATCCTTGAAACCTAAGTGGCATGAACCACCATCATCAACACAATATTGCCTTTAAAGTTCTACAACAGCTATGGCAGCTAGGCTTGCATGTTCTGCAAACTCAGTCGCTGCTTGATAAGCAGAGGTAGCATCCCTAAATTTCATGTTCCAATTCTGCCTGCCAACAGAAAAATTACCATAACCTTCTCAAGGAAATAATTGCCCTTGTTCCAACCTTTCATCCTTGAAACCTAAGTGGTATGAACCACCACCATCAACACAATATTGCCTCTAAAGTTCTACAACTGCTCTGGCAGCTAGGCTTGCATATTCTGCAAACTCAGCCGCTGCTTGAGCAGCAGAGGTAGCATCCATAAATTTCATGTTCCAATTCTGCCTACCAACAGAAAAATTACCATTACCATCTCCAGGAAATGATTGCCCTTGTTCCAACCTTTCATCCTTGAAACCTAAGTGGTATGAACCACCATCATCATCACAATATTGCCTTGAAAGTTCTACAACAGCTCTGGCATCTAGGCTTGCATATTCTGCAAACTCAGCCGCTGCTTGAGCAGCATAGGTAGCATCCATAAATTTCATGTTCCAATTCTGCCTACCAACAGAAAAATTACCATTACCATCTCCAGGAAATGATTGCCCATGTTCAAACCTTTCATCCTTGAAACCTAAGTGGCATGAACCACCATCATCAACACAATATTGCCTTAAAAGTTCTACAACAGCTCTGGTATCTAGGCTTGCATATTCTGCAAACTCAGCCGCTGCTTGAGCAGCAGAGGTAGCATCCTTAAATTTCATGTTCCAATTCTGCCTGCCAACAGAAAAATTACCATTACCATCTCTAGGAAATGATTGCCCATGTTCCAACCTTTCATCCTTGAAACCTAAGTGGCATGAACCACCATCATCAACAAAATATTGCCTTGAAAGTTCTACAACAGCTCTGGCAGCTTAAGCTTGCATGTTCTGCAATCTCAGCCGCTGCTTGAGAAGTAGAGGTAGCATTCTTAAATTTCATGTTCCAATTCTGCCTGCAAACAGAAAAATTACCATTCACATCTCTAGGAAATGATTGCCCATGTTCAAACCTTTCATCCTTGAAACCTAAGTGGCATGAACCACCATCATCAACTCAATATTGCCTTGAAAGTTCTACAACAGCTCTGGTAGCTGGGCTTGCATGTTCTACAAACTCAGACGCAGCATGAGCAGCAGAGGTAGCATCCTTAAATTTCATGTTCCAATTCTGCCTGCCAACAGAAAAATTACCATTACAATCTCTAGGAAATGATTGCCCATCTTCCAACCTTTCATCCTAGAAACCTAAGTGGCATGAACCACCATCATCAATAAAATATTGCCTTGAAAGATCTACAACAGCTCTGGTAGCTAAGCTTGCATGTTCTGCAAACTCAGCCACTGCTTGAGCAGCAGAGGTAGCATTCTTAAATTTCATGTTCCAATTCTGCCAGCCAACAGAAAAATTACCATTAACATCTCTAGGAAATGATTGCCCACGTTCAAACCATTCATCCTTGAAACCTAAGTGGCATGAACCACCATCATCAACTCAATATTGCCTTTAAAGTTCTACAACAGCTATGGTAGCTAGTCTTGCATGTTCTGCAAACTTAGTCGCTGCTTGATAAGCAGAGGTAGCATCCCTAAATTTTATGTTCCAATTCTGCCTGCCAACAGAAAAATTACCATAACCTTCTCAAGGAAATAATTGCCCTTGTTCCAACCTTTCATCCTTGAAACCTAAGTGGTATGAACCACCACCATCAACACAATATTGCCTCTAAAGTTCTACAATAGCTCTGGCAGCTAAGCTTGCATATTCTGCAAACTCAGCCGTTGCTTGAGCAGCAGAGGTAGCATCCATAAATTTCATGTTCCAATTCTGCCTACCAACAAAAAAATTACCATTACCATCTCCAGGAAATGATTGCCCTTGTTCCAACCTTTCATCATTGAAACCTAAGTGGCATGAACCACCATCATCATCACAATATTGCCTTGAAAGTTCTACAACAGCTCTGGCATCTAGGCTTGCATATTCTACAAACTCAGCCGCTGCTTGAGCAGCATAGGTAGCATCCATAAATTTCATGTTCCAATTCTGCCCGCCAACAGAAAAATTACCATTACCATCTCCAGGAAATGATTGCCCATGTTCAAACCTTTCATCCTTGAAACCTAAGTGGCATGAACAACCATCATCAACTCAATATTGCCTTGAATGTTCTACAATAACTCTGGCAGCTAGGCTTGAATGTTATGCAAATTCAGCCGCTGCTTGAGCAGCAGAGGTAGCATCCTTAAATTTCATGTTCCAATTTCGCCTACCAACAGAAAAATTACCATTACCATTTCTAGGAAATGATTGCCCATGTTCCAACCTTTCATCCTTGAAACCTAAGTGGCATGAACCACCATCATCAACACAATATTGCCTTGAAAGTTCTACAACAGCTCTGGCAGCTGGGCTTGCATGTTCTGCAAACTCAGCCGCTGCTTGAGCAGCAGAGGTAGCATCCTTAAATTTCATGTTCCAATTCTGCCTGCAAACAGAAAAATAACCATTCACATCTCTAGGAAATGATTGCCCATGTTCCAACCTTTCATCCTTGAAACCTAAGTGGCATGAACCACCATCAACAACAAAATATTGCCTTGAAAGTTCTACAACAGCTCTGGCAGCTAAGCTTGCATGTTCTGCAATCTCAGCCACTGCTTGAGCAGCAGAGGTAGCATTCTTAAATTTTATGTTCCAATTTCGCTTGCCAACAGAAAAATTACCATTACCATCTCCAGGAAATGATTGCCCATGTTCAAACCTTTCATCCTTGAAACCTAAGTGGCATGAACCACCATCATCAACACAATATTGCCTTGAAAGTTCTACAACAGCTCTGGCAACTAGGCTTTCATGTTCTGCAAACTCAGCCGCTGCTTGAGCAGCAGAGGTAGCATCCTTAAATTTCATGTTCCAATTCTGCCTCCCAATAGAAAAATTACCATTACCATCTCTAGAAAATGATTGCCCATGTTCCAACCTTTTATCGTTGAAAACTAAGTGGCATGAACCACCATCATCAACAAAATATTGCCTTGAAAGTTCTACAACAGCTCTGGCAGCTAAGCTTGCATGTTCTGCAATCTCAGCCGCTGCTTGAGAAGCAGAGGTAGCATCCTTAAATTTCATGTTCCAATTCTGCCTGCCAACAGAAAAATTACCATTCACATCTCTAGGAAATGATTGCCCATGTTCGAACCTTTCATCCTTGAAACCTAAGTGGCATGAACCACCATCATCAACACAATATTGCCTTAAAAGTTCTACAACAGCTCTGGTATCTAGGCTTGCATATTCTGCAAACTCAGCCGCTGCTTGAGCAGCAGAGGTAGCATCCTTAAATTTCATGTTCCAATTCTGCCTGCCAATAGAAAAATTACCATTACCATCTCTAGGAAATGATTGCCCATGTTCCAACCTTTCATCCTTGAAACCTAAGTGGCATGAACCACCATCATCAACAAAATATTGCCTTGAAAGTTCTACAACAGCTCTGGCAGCTAAGCTTGCATGTTCTGCAATCTCAGCCGCTGCTTGAGAAGTAGAGGTAGCATTCTTAAATTTCATGTTCCAATTCTGCCTGCAAACAGAAAAATTACCATTCACATCTCTAGGAAATGATTGCCCATGTTCAAACCTTTCATCCTTGAAACCTAAGTGGCATGAACCACCATCATCAACTCAATATTGCCTTGAAAGTTCTACAACAACTCTGGCAGCTAGGCTAGAATGTTATGCAAATTCAGCCGCTGCTTGAGCAGCAGAGGTAGCATCCTTAAATTTTATGTTCCAATTTCGCCTGCCAACAAAAAAATTACCATTACCATCTCTAGGAAATGATTGCCCATGTTCCAACCTTTCATCCTTGAAACCTAAGTGGCATGAACCACCATCATCAACACAATATTGCCTTGAAAGTTCTACAACAGCTCTGGTAGCTGGGCTTGCATGTTCTACAAACTCAGACGCAGCATGAGCAGCAGAGGTAGCATCCTTAAATTTCATGTTCCAATTCTGCCTGCCAACAGAAAAATTACCATTACAATCTCTAGGAAATGATTGCCCATGTTCCAACCTTTCATCCTAGAAACCTAAGTGGCATGAACCACCATCATCAACAAAATATTGCCTTGAAAGATCTACAACAGCTCTGGTAGCTAAGCTTGCATGTTCTGCAAACTCAGCCACTGCTTGAGCAGCAGAGGTAGCATTCTTAAATTTCATGTTCCAATTCTGCCAGCCAACAGAAAAATTACCATTAACATCTCTAGGAAATGATTGCCCATGTTCAAACCATTCATCCTTGAAACCTAAGTGGCATGAACCACCATCATCAACTCAATATTGCCTTTAAAGTTCTACAACAGCTATGGCAGCTAGTCTTGCATGTTCTGCAAACTCAGTCGCTGCTTGATAAGCAGAGGTAGCATCCCTTAAATTTTATGTTCCAATTCTGCCTGCCAACAGAAAAATTACCATAACCTTCTCAAGGAAATAATTGCCCTTGTTCCAACCTTTCATCCTTGAAACCTAAGTGGTATGAACCACCACCATCAACACAATATTGCCTCTAAAGTTCTACAACAGCTCTGGCAGCTAAGCTTGCATATTCTGCAAACTCAGCCGTTGCTTGAGCAGCAGAGGTAGCATCCATAAATTTCATGTTCCAATTCTGCCTACCAACAAAAAAATTACCATTACCATCTCCAGGAAATGATTGCCCTTGTTCCAACCTTTCATCATTGAAACCTAAGTGGCATGAACCACCATCATCATCACAATATTGCCTTGAAAGTTCTACAACAGCTCTGGCATCTAGGCTTGCATATTCTACAAACTCAGCCGCTGCTTGAGCAGCATAGGTAGCATCCATAAATTTCATGTTCCAATTCTGCCCGCCAACAGAAAAATTACCATTACCATCTCCAGGAAATGATTGCCCATGTTCAAACCTTTCATCCTTGAAACCTAAGTGGCATGAACAACCATCATCAACTCAATATTGCCTTGAATGTTCTACAATAACTCTGGCAGCTAGGCTTGAATGTTATGCAAATTCAGCCGCTGCTTGAGCAGCAGAGGTAGCATCCTTAAATTTTATGTTCCAATTTCGCCTGCCAACAGAAAAATTACCATTACCATCTCTAGGAAATGATTGCCCATGTTCCAACCTTTCATCCTTGAAACCTAAGTGGCATGAACCACCATCATCAACACAATATTGCCTTGAAAGTTCTACAACAGCTCTGGTAGCTGGGCTTGCATGTTCTACAAACTCAGCCGCTGCTTGAGCAGTAGAGGTAGCATCCTTAAATTTCATGTTCCAATTCTGCCTGCAAATAGAAAAATTACCATTCACATCTCTAGGAAATGATTGCCCATGTTCCAACCTTTCATCCTTGAAACCTAAGTGGCATGAACCACCATCATCAACAAAATATTGCCTTGAAAGTTCTACAACAGCTCTGGCAGCTAAGCTTGCATGTTCTGCAATCTCAGCCGCTGCTTGAGCAGCAGAGGTAGCATCCTTAAATTTCATGTTCCAATTTCGCTTGCCAACAGAAAAATTACCATTACCATCTCCAGGAAATGACTGCCCATGTTCAAACCTTTCATCCTTGAAACCTAAGTGGCATGAACCACCATCATCAACACAATATTGCCTTGAAAGTTCTACAACAGCTCTGGCATCTAGGCTTGCATGTTCTGCAAACTCAGCCGCTGCTTGAGCAGCAGAGGTAGCATCCTTAAATTTCATGTTCCAATTCTGCCTGCCAATAGAAAAATTACCATTACCATCTCTAGGAAATGATTGCCCATGTTCCAACCTTTCATCCTTGAAACCTAAGTGGCATGAACCACCATCATCAACAAAATATTGCCTTGAAAGTTCTACAACAGCTCTGGCAGCTAAGCTTGCATGTTCTGCAATCTCAGCCGCTGCTTGAGAAGTAGAGGTAGCATTCTTAAATTTCATGTTCCAATTCTGCCTGCAAACAGAAAAATTACCATTCACATCTCTAGGAAATGATTGCCCATGTTCAAACCTTTCATCCTTGAAACCTAAGTGGCATGAACCACCATCATCAACTCAATATTGCCTTGAAAGTTCTACAACAACTCTGGCAGCTAGGCTAGAATGTTATGCAAATTCAGCCGCTGCTTGAGCAGCAGAGGTAGCATCCTTAAATTTTATGTTCCAATTTCGCCTGCCAACAAAAAAATTACCATTACCATCTCTAGGAAATGATTGCCCATGTTCCAACCTTTCATCCTTGAAACCTAAGTGGCATGAACCACCATCATCAACACAATATTGCCTTGAAAGTTCTACAACAGCTCTGGTAGCTGGGCTTGCATGTTCTACAAACTCAGACGCAGCTTGAGCAGCAGAGGTAGCATCCTTAAATTTCATGTTCCAATTCTGCCTGCCAACAGAAAAATTACCATTACCATCTCTAGGAAATGACTGCCCATTTTCCAACCTTTCATCCTAGAAACCTAAGTGGCATGAACCACCATCATCAACAAAATATTGCCTTGAAAGATCTACAACAGCTCTGGTAGCTAAGCTTGCATGTTCTGCAAACTCAGCCGCTGCTTGAGCAGCAGAGGTAGCATTCTTAAATTTCATGTTCCAATTCTGCCAGCCAACAGAAAAATTACCATTAACATCTCTAGGAAATGATTGCCCATGTTCAAACCATTCATCCTTGAAACCTAAGTGGCATAAACCACCATCATCAACTCAATATTGCCTTGAAAGTTCTACAACAGCTCTGGTAGCTAAGCTTGCATGTTCTGCAAACTCAGCCGCTGCTTGAGCAGCAGAGGTAGCATTCTTAAATTTCATGTTCCAATTCTGCCTGCCAACAGAAAAATTACCATTAACATCTCTAGGAAAGGATTGCCCATGTTCAAACCTTTCATCCTTGAAACCTAAGTGGCATGAACAACCATCATCAACTCAATATTGCCTTGAAAGTTCTACAATAACTCTGGCAGCTAGGCTTGAATGTTATGCAAATTCAGCCGCTGCTTGAGCAGCAGAGGTAGCATCCTTAAATTTCATGTTCCAATTCTGCCTGCCAACAGAAAAATTACCATTACCATCTCTAGGAAATGATTGCCCATGTTCCAACCTTTCATCCTTGAAACCTAAGTGGCATGAACCACCATCATCATCACAATATTGCCTTGAAAGTTCTACAACAGCTCTGGCATCTAGGCTTGCATATTCTGCAAACTCAGCCGCTGCTTGAGCAGCATAGGTAGCATCCAAAAATTTCATGTTCCAATTCTGCCCGCCAACAGAAAAATTACCATTACCATCTCCAGGAAATGATTGCCCATGTTCAAACCTTTCATCCTTGAAACCTAAGTGGCATGAACAACCATCATCAACTCAATATTGCCTTGAAAGTTCTACAATAACTCTGGCAGCTAGGCTTGAATGTTATGCAAATTCAGCCGCTGCTTGAGCAGCAGAGGTAGCATCCTTAAATTTCATGTTCCAATTTCGCCTGCCAACAGAAAAATTACCATTACCATTTCTAGGAAATGATTGCCCATGTTCCAACCTTTCATCCTTGAAACCTAAGTGGCATGAACCACCATCATCAACACAATATTGCCTTGAAAGTTCTACAACAGCTCTGGCAGCTGGGCTTGCATGTTCTGCAAACTCAGCCGCTGCTTGAGCAGTAGAGGTAGCATCCTTAAATTTCATGTTCCAATTCTGCCTGCAAACAGAAAAATTACCATTCACATCTCTAGGAAATGATTGCCCATGTTCCAACCTTTCATCCTTGAAACCTAAGTGGCATGAACCACCATCATCAACAAAATATTGCCTTGAAAGTTCTACAACAGCTCTAGCAGCTAAGCTTGCATGTTCTGCAAACTCAGACGCAGCTTGAGCAGCAGAGGTAGCATCCTTAAATTTCATGTTCCAATTCTGCCTGCCAACAGAAAAATTACCATTACCATCTCTAGGAAATGATTGCCCATGTTCCAACCTTTCATCCTTGACACCTAAGTGGCATGAACCACCATCATCAACACAATATTGCCTTGAAAGTTCTACAACAGCTCTGGCAGCTGGGCTTGCATGTTCTGCAAACTCAGCCGCTGCTTGAGCAGTAGAGGTAGCATCCTTAAATTTCATGTTCCAATTCTGCCTGCCAACAGAAAAATTACCATTACCATCTCTAGGAAATGATTGCCCATGTTCCAACCTTTCATCCTTGAAACCTAAGTGGCATGAACCACCATCATCATCAAAATATTGCCTTGAAAGTTCTACAACAGCTCTGGCATCTAGGCTTGCATATTCTGCAAACTCAGCCGCTGCTTGAGCAGCATAGGTAGAATCCAAAAATTTCATGTTCCAATTCTGCCCGCCAACAGAAAAATTACCATTACCATCTCTAGGAAATGATTGCCCATGTTCCAACCTTTCATCCTTGAAACCTAAGTGGCATGAACCACCATCATCATCACAATATTGCCTTGAAAGTTCTATAACAGCTCTGGCATCTAGGCTTGCATATTCTGCAAACTCAGCCGCTGCTTGAGCAGCATAGGTAGCATCCAAAAATTTCATGTTCCAATTCTGCCCGCCAACAGAAAAATTACCATTACCATCTCCAGGAAATGATTGCCCATGTTCAAACCTTTCATCCTTGAAACCTAAGTGGCATGAACAACCATCATCAACTCAATATTGCCTTGAAAGTTCTACAATAACTCTGGCAGCTAGGCTTGAATGTTATGCAAATTCAGCCGCTGCTTGAGCAGCAGAGGTAGCATCCTTAAATTTCATGTTCCAATTTCGCCTGCCAACAGAAAAATTACCATTACCATTTCTAGGAAATGATTGCCCATGTTCCAACCTTTTATCCTTGAAACCTAAGTGGCATGAACCACCATCATCAACACAATATTGCCTTGAAAGTTCTACAACAGCTCTGGCAGCTGGGCTTGCATGTTCTGCAAACTCAGCCGCTGCTTGAGCAGTAGAGGTAGCATCCTTAAATTTCATGTTCCAATTCTGCCTGCAAACAGAAAAATTACCATTCACATCTCTAGGAAATGATTGCCCATGTTCCAACCTTTCATCCTTGAAACCTAAGTGGCATGAACCACCATCATCAACAAAATATTGCCTTGAAAGTTCTACAACAACTCTGGCAGCTAAGCTTGCATGTTCTGCAATCTCAGCCGCTGCTTGAGCAGCAGAGGTGGCATTCTTAAATTTTATGTTCCAATTTCGCTTGCCAACAGAACAATTACCATTACCATCTCCAGGAAATGATTGCCCATGTTCAAACCTTTCATCCTTGAAACCTAAGTGGCATGAACAACCATCATCAACTCAATATTGCCTTGAAAGTTCTACAATAACTCTAGCAGCTAGGCTTGAATGTTATGCAAATTCAGCCGCTGCTTGAGCAGCAGAGGTAGCATCCTTAAATTTCATGTTCCAATTTCGCCTGCCAACAGAAAAATTACCATTACCATTTCTAGGAAATGATTGCCCATGTTCCAACCTTTCATCCTTGAAACCTAAGTGGCATGAACCACCATCATCAACACAATATTGCCTTGAAAGTTCTACAACAGCTCTGGCAGCTGGGCTTGCATGTTCTGCAAACTCAGCCGCTGCTTGAGCAGTAGAGGTAGCATCCTTAAATTTCATGTTCCAATTCTGCCTGCCAACAGAAAAATTATCATTACCATCTCTAGGAAATGATTGCCCATGTTCCAACCTTTCATCCTTGAAACCTAAGTGGCATGAACCACCATCATCATCAAAATATTGCCTTGAAAGTTCTACAACAGCTCTGGCATCTAGGCTTGCATATTCTGCAAACTCAGCCGCTGCTTGAGCAGCATAGGTAGCATCCAAAAATTTCATGTTCCAATTCTGCCCGCCAACAGAAAAATTACCATTACCATCTCTAGGAAATGATTGCCCATGTTCCAACCTTTCATCCTTGAAACCTAAGTGGCATGAACCACCATCATCATCACAATATTGCCTTGAAAGTTCTACAACAGCTCTGGCATCTAGGCTTGCATATTCTGCAAACTCAGCCACTGCTTGAGCAGCATAGGTAGCATCCAAAAATTTCATGTTCCAATTCTGCCCGCCAACAGAAAAATTACCATTACCATCTCCAGGAAATGATTGCCCATGTTCAAACCTTTCATCCTTGAAACCTAAGTGGCATGAACAACCATCATCAACTCAATATTGCCTTGAAAAGTTCTACAATAACTCTGGCAGCTAGGCTTGAATGTTATGCAAATTCAGCCGCTGCTTGAGCAGCAGAGGTAGCATCCTTAAATTTCATGTTCCAATTTCGCCTGCCAACAGAAAAATTACCATTACCATTTCTAGGAAATGATTGCCCATGTTCCAACCTTTTATCCTTGAAACCTAAGTGGCATGAACCACCATCATCAACACAATATTGCCTTGAAAGTTCTACAACAGCTCTGGCAGCTGGGCTTGCATGTTCTGCAAACTCAGCCGTTGCTTGAGCAGCAGAGGTAGCATCCTTAAATTTCATGTTCCAATTCTGCCTGCAAAAACAGAAAAATTACCATTCACATCTCTAGGAAATGATTGCCCATGTTCCAACCTTTCATCCTTGAAACCTAAGTGGCATGAACCACCATCATCAACAAAATATTGCCTTGAAAGTTCTACAACAACTCTGGCAGCTAAGCTTGCATGTTCTGCAATCTCAGCCGCTGCTTGAGCAGCAGAGGTGGCATTCTTAAATTTTATGTTCCAATTTCGCTTGCCAACAGAAAAATTACCATTACCATCTCCAGGAAATGATTGCCCATGTTCAAACCTTTCATCCTTGAAACCTAAGTGGCATGAACAACCATCATCAACTCAATATTGCCTTGAAAGTTCTACAATAACTCTAGCAGCTAGGCTTGAATGTTATGCAAATTCAGCCGCTGCTTGAGCAGCAGAGGTAGCATCCTTAAATTTCATGTTCCAATTTCGCCTGCCAACAGAAAAATTACCATTACCATTTCTAGAAAATGATTGCCCATGTTCCAACCTTTCATCCTTGAAACCTAAGTGGCATGAACCACCATCATCAACACAATATTGCCTTGAAAGTTCTACAACAGCTCTGGCAGCTGGGCTTGCAATGTTCTGCAAACTCAGCCGCTGCTTGAGCAGTAGAGGTAGCATCCTTAAATTTCATGTTCCAATTCTGCCTGCCAACAGAAAAATTACCATTACCATCTCTAGGAAATGATTGCCCATGTTCCAACCTTTCATCCTTGAAACCTAAGTGGCATGAACCACCATCATCATCACAATATTGCCTTGAAAGTTCTACAACAGCTCTGGCATCTAGGCTTGCATATTCTGCAAACTCAGCCGCTGCTTGAGCAGCATAGGTAGCATCCAAAAATTTCATGTTCCAATTCTGCCCGCGAACAGAAAAATTACCATTACCATCTCCAGGAAATGATTGCCCATGTTCAAACCTTTCATCCTTGAAACCTAAGTGGCATGAACAACCATCATCAACTCAATATTGCCTTGAAAGTTTTACAATAACTCTGGCAGCTAGACTTGAATGTTATGCAAATTCAGCAGCTGCTTGAGCAGCAGAGGTAGCATCCTTAAATTTCATGTTCCAATTTCGCCTGCCAACAGAAAAATTACCATTACCATTTCTAGTAAATGATTGCCAATGTTCCAACCTTTCATCCTTGAAACCTAAGTGGCATGAACCACCATCATCAACACAATATTGCCTTGAAAGTTCTACAACAGCTCTGGCAGCTGGGCTTGCATGTTCTGCAAACTCAGCCGCTGCTTGAGCAGTAGAGGTAGCATCCTTAAATTTCATGTTCCAATTCTGCCTGCCAACAGAAAAATTACCATTACCATCTCTAGGAAATGATTGCCCATGTTCCAACCTTTCATCCTTGAAACCTAAGTGGCATGAACCACCATCATCATCACAATATTGCCTTGAAAGTTCTACAACAGCTCTGGCATCTAGGCTTGCATATTCTGCAAACTCAGCCGCTGCTTGAGCAGCATAGGTAGCATCCAAAAATTTCATGTTCCAATTCTGCCCGCCAACAGAAAAATTACCATTACCATCTCTAGGAAATGATTGCCCATGTTCAAACCTTTCATCCTTGAAACCTAAGTGGCATGAACAACCATCATCAACTCAATATTGCCTTGAAAGTTCTACAATAACTCTGGACTCTAGGCTTGAATGTTATGCAAATTCAGCCGCTGCTTGAGCAGCAGAGGTAGCATCCTTAAATTTCATGTTCCAATTTTGCCTGCCAACAGAAAAATTACCATTACCATTTCTAGGAAATGATTGCCCATGTTCCAACCTTTCATCCTTGAAACCTAAGTGGCATGAACCACCATCATCAACACAATATTGCCTTGAAAGTTCTACAACAGCTCTGGCAGCTGGGCTTGCATGTTCTGCAAACTCAGCCGCTGCTTGAGCAGTAGAGGTAGCATCCTTAAATTTCATGTTCCAATTCTGCCTGCAAACAGAAAAATTACCATTCACATCTCTAGGAAATGATTGCCCATGTTCCAACCTTTCATCCTTGAAACCTAAGTGGCATGAACCACCATCATCAACAAAATATTGCCTTGAAAGTTCTACGACAGCTCTGGCAGCTAAGCTTGCATGTTCTGCAATCTCAGCCGCTGCTTGAGCAGTAGAGGTAGCATTCTTAAATTTTATGTTCCAATTTCGCTTGCCAACAGAAAAATTACCATTACCATCTCTAGGAAATGATTGCCTATGTTCAAACCATTCATCCTTGAAACCTAAGTGGCATGAACCACCATCATCCACACAATATTGCCTTGAAAGTTCTACAACAGCTCTGGTAGCTGGGCTTGCATGTTCTACAAACTCAGCTGCTGCTTGAGCAGCAGAGGTAGCATCCTTAAATTTCATGTTCCAATTCTGCCTGCCAACAGAAAAATTACCATTACCATCTCTAGGAAATGATTGCCCATGTTCCAACCTTTCATCCTTGACACCTAAGTGGCATGAACCACCATCATCAATACAATATTGCCTTGAAAGTTCTACAACAGCTCTGGTAGCTGGGCTTGCATGTTCTACAAACTCAGCCGCTGCTTGAGCAGCAGAGGTAGCATCCTTAAATTTCATGTTCCAATTTCTCCAGCCAACAGAAAAATTACCATTACCATCTCTAGGAAATGATTCCCCATGTTCAAACCTTTCATCCTTGAAACCTAAGTGGCATGAACCACCATCATCAACACAATATTGCCTTGAAAGTACTACAACAGCTCTGGCATCTAGGCTTGCATATTCTGCAAACTCAGCCGCTGCTTGAGCAGCAGAGGTAGCATCCTTAAATTTCATGTTCCAATTCTGCCTGCCAACAGAAAAATTACCATTACCATCTCTAGGAAATGATTGCCCATGTTCCAACCTTTCATCCTTGAAACCTAAGTGGCATGAACCACCATCATCAACAAAATATTGCCTTGAAAGTTCTACAATAGCTCTGGCAGCTAAGCTTGCATGTTCTGCAATCTCAGCCGCTGCTTGAGAAGTAGAGGTAGCATTCTTAAATTTCATGTTCCAATTCTGCCTGCAAACAGAAAAATTACCATTCACATCTCTAGGAAATGATTGCCCATGTTCAAACCTTTCATCCTTGAAACCTAAGTGGCATGAACCACCATCATCAACTCAATATTGCCTTGAAAGTTCTACAACAACTCTGGCAGCTCGGCTAGAATGTTATGCAAATTCAGCCGCTGCTTGAGCAGCAGAGGTAGCATCCTTAAATTTTATGTTCCAATTTCGCCTGCCAACAAAAAAATTACCATTACCATCTCTAGGAAATGATTGCCCATGTTCCAACCTTTCATCCTTGAAACCTAAGTGGCATGAACCACCATCATCAACACAATATTGCCTTGAAAGTTCTACAACAGCTCTGGTAGCTGGGCTTGCATGTTCTACAAACTCAGCCGCTGCTTGAGCAGCAGAGGTAGCATCCTTAAATTTCATGTTCCAATTCTGCCTGCCAACAGAAAAATTACCATTACCATCTCTAGGAAATGATTGCCCATGTTCCAACCTTTCATCCTTGAAACCTAAGTTGCATGAACCACCATCATCAACAAAATATTGCCTTGAAAGATCTACAACAGCTCTGGTAGCTAAGCTTGCATGTTCTGCAAACTCAGCCGCTGCTTGAGCAGCAGAGGTAGCATTCTTAAATTTCATGTTCCAATTCTGCCAGCCAACAGAAAAATTACCATTAACATCTCTAGGAAATGATTGCCCATGTTCAAACCATTCATCCTTGAAACCTAAGTGGCATGAACCACCATCATCAACTCAATATTGCCTTGAAAGTTCTACAACAACTCTGGCAGCTAGGCTTGAATGTTATGCAAACTCTGCCGCTGCTTGAGCAGGAGAGGTAGCATCCTTAAATTTCATGTTCCAATTTCGCCTGCCAACAGAAAAATTACCATTACCATCTCTAGGAAATGATTGCCCATGTTCCAACCTTTCATCTTTGAAACCTAAGTGGCATGAACCACCATCATCAACACAATATTGCCTTTAAAGTTCTACAACAGCTATGGCAGCTAGGCTTGCATGTTCTGCAAACTCAGTCACTGCTTGATAAGCAGAGGTAGCATCCCTAAATTTCATGTTCTAATTCTGCCTGCCAACAGAAAAATTACCATAACCTTCTCAAGGAAATAATTGCCCTTGTTCCAACCTTTCATCCTTGAAACCTAAGTGGTATGAATCACCACCATCAACACAATATTGCCTCTAAAGTTCTACAACAGCTCTGGCAGCTAGGCTTGCATATTCTGCAAACTCAGCCGTTGCTTGAGCAGCAGAGGTAGCATCCATAAATTTCATGTTCCAATTCTGCCTACCAATAGAAAAATTACCATTACCATCTCCAGGAAATGATTGCCCTTGTTCCAACCTTTCATCCTTGAAACCTAAGTGGCATGAACCACCATCATCATCACAATATTGCCTTGAAAGTTCTACAACAGCTCTGGCATCTAGGCTTGCATATTCTGCAAACTCAGCCGCTGCTTGAGCAGCAGAGGTAGCATCCTTAAATTTCATATTCCAATTCTGCCTGCCAACAGAAATGTTTCCATTACCATCTCCAGGAAATGATTGCCCATGTTCCAACCTTTCATCCTTGAAAACTAAGTGTCATGAACCACTATCATCAATATAATATTGCCTTGAAAGTTCTACGACAGCTCTGGCAGCTAGGCTTGCATGTTCTGCAAACTCAGCCAATGCTTAAGCAGCAGAGGTAGCATCCATAAATTTTATATTCCAATTCTGCCTGCCAACAGAAAAATTACCATTACCATCTCTAGGAAATGATTGCCCATGTTCCAACCTTTCATCCTTGAAACCTAAGTGGCATGAACCACCATCATCAACACAATATTGCCTTGAATGTTCTACAACAGCTCTGGCAGCTAGGCTTGAATATTCTGCAAACTCAACCGCTGCTTGAGCAGCAGAGGTAGCATCCATAAATTTCATGTTCCAATTCTGCCTGCCAATAGAAAAATTGCCATTACCATCTCCAGGAAATGATTGCCCAAGTTCCTACCTTTCATCCTTGAAACCTAAGTGGCATGAACCACCATCATCAACACAATATTGCCTTGAAAGTTCTACAATAGCTCTGGCATCTAGGCTTGAATATTCTGCAAACTCAGCCGCTTGCTTGAGCAGCAGAGGTAGAATCCATAAATTTCATGTTCCAATTCTGCCTGCCAATCGAAAAATTACCATTACCATCTCCAGGAAATGATAGCCCATGTTCCAACCTTTCATACTTGAAACCTAAGTGGCATGAACCACCATCATCAACACAATATTGCCTTGAAAGTTCCACAACAGCTCTGGCATCTAGGCTTGCATGTTCTGCAAACTCGGCCGCTGCTTGAGCAGCAGAGGTAGCATCCTTTAATATCATGTTCCAATTCTACCTGCCAACAGAAAATTTACCATAACCATCTCCAGGAAATGATTGCCCATGTTCCAACCTTTCATCCTTGAAACCTAAGTGGCATGAACCACCATCATCAACACAATATTGCCTTGAAAGTTCTACAACAGCTCTGGCATCTAGGCTTGCATATTCTGCAAACTCAGCCGCTGCTTGAGGAGCAGAGGTAGCATCCATAAATTTCATGTTCCAATTCTGCCTGCCAACAGAAAAATTACCATTACCATCTCCAGGAAATGATTGCCAATTTTCCAACCTTTCATCCTAGAAACCTAAGTGGCATGAACCACCATCATCAACACAATATTGCCTTGAAAGTTCTACAACAGCTCTGGCAGCTAGGCTTGAATATTCTGCAAACTCAGCCGCTGCTTGAGCAGCAGAGGTAGCATCCATAAATTTCATGTTCCAATTCTTCCTGCCAATAGAAAAATTACCATTACCATCTCCAGGAAATGATTGCCCATGTTCCTACCTTTCATCCTTGAAACCTAAGTGGCATGAACCACCATCATCAACACAATATTGCCTTGAAAGTTCTACAACAGCTCTGGCATCTAGGCTTGCATATTCTGCAAACTCAGCCGCTGCTTGAGCAGCAGAGGTAGCATCTTTAAATTTCATGTTCCAATTCTGCCTGCCAACAGAAAAATTACCATTACCATCTCTAGGAAATGATTGCCCATGTTCCAACCTTTCATCCTTGAAACCTAAGTGGCATGAACCACCATCATCAACAAAATATTGCCTTGAAAGTTCTACAACAGCTCTGGCAGCTAAGCTTGCATGTTCTGCAATCTCAGCCGCTGCTTGAGAAGCAGAGGTAGCATTCTTAAATTTCATGTTCCAATTCTGCCTGCCAATAGAAAAATTACCATTACCATCTCCCAGGAAATGATTGCCCATGTTCAAACCTTTCATCCTTGAAACCTAAGTGGCATGAACCACCATCATCAACTCAATATTTCCTTGAAAGTTCTACAACAACTCTGGCAGCTAGGCTAGAATGTTATGCAAATTCAGCCGCTGCTTGAGCAGCAGAGATAGCATCCTTAAATTTTATGTTTCAATTTCACCTGCCAACAGAAAAATTACCATTACCATCTCTAGGAAATGATTGCCCATGTTCCAACCTTTCATCCTTGAAACCTAAGTGGCATGAACCACCATCATCAACACAATATTGCCTTGAAAGTTCTACAACAGCTCTGGTAGCTGGGCTTGCATGTTCTACAAACTCAGCCGCTGCTTGAGCAGCAGAGGTAGCATCCTTAAATTTCATGTTCCAATTCTGCCTGCCAACAAGAAAAATTACCATTACCATCTCTAGGAAATGATTGCCCATGTTCCAACCTTTCATCCTTGAAACCTAAGTGGCATGAACCACCATCATCAACAAAATATTGCCTTGAAAGTTCTACAACAGCTCTGGCAGCTAAGCTTGCATGTTCTGCAATCTCAGCCGCTGCTTGAGAAGCAGAGGTAGCATTCTTAAATTTCATGTTCCAATTCTGCCTGCAAACAGAAAAATTACCATTCACATCTCTAGGAAGTGATTGCCCATATTCAAACCTTTCATCCTTGAAACCTAAGTGGCATGAACCACCATCATCAACACAATATTGCCTTTAAAGTTCTACAACAGCTATGGCAGCTAGGCTTGCATGTTCTACAAACTCAGTCGCTGCTTGATAAGCAGAGGTAGCATCCCTAAATTTCATGTTCCAATTCTTCCTGCCAACAGAAAAATTACCATAACCTTCTCAAGGAAATAATTGCCCTTGTTTTAACCTTTCATCCTTGAAACCTAAGTGGTATGAACCACCACCATCAACACAATATTGCCTCTAAAGTTCTACAACTGCTCTGGCAGCTAGGCTTGCATATTCTGCAAACTCAGCCGCTGCTTGAGCAGCAGAGGTAGCATCCATAAATTTCATGTTCCAATTCTGCCTACCAACAGAAAAATTACCATTACCATCTCCAGGAAATGATTGCCCTTGTTCCAACCTTTCATCCTTGAAACCTAAATGGTATGAACCACCATCATCATCACAATATTGCCTTGAAAGTTCTACAATAGCTCTGGCATCTAGGCTTGCATATTCTGCAAACTCAGCCGCTGCTTGAGCAGCATAGGTAGCATCCATAAATTTCATGTTCCAATTCAGCCTACCAACAGACAAATTACCATTACCATCTCCAGGAAATGATTGCCCATGTTCAAACCTTTCATCCTTGAAACCTAAGTGGCATGAACCACCATCATCAACACAATATTGCCTTGAAAGTTCTACAACAGCTCTGGCATCTAGGCTTGCATATTCTGCAAACTCAGCCGCTGCTTGAGCAGCAGAGGTAGCATCCTTAAATTTCATGTTCCAATTCTGCCTGCCAACAGAAAAATTACCATTACCATCTCTAGGAAATGATTGCCCATGTTCCAACCTTTCATCCTTGAAACCTAAGTGGCATGAACCACCATCATCAACAAAATATTGCCTTGAAAGTTCTACAACAGCTCTGGCAGCTAAGCTTGCATGTTCTGCAATCTCAGCCGCTGCTTGAGAAGTAGAGGTAGCATTCTTAAATTTCATGTTCCAATTCTGCCTGCAAACAGAAAAATTACCATTCACATCTCTAGGAAATGATTGCCCAAGTTCAAACCTTTCATCCTTGAAACCTAAGTGGCATGAACCACCATCATCAACTCAATATTGCCTTGAAAGTTCTACAACAACTCTGGCAGCTAGGCTAGAATGTTATGCAAATTCAGCCGCTGCTTGAGCAGCAGAGGTAGCATCCTTAAATTTTATGTTCCAATTTCGCCTGCCAACAAAAAATTACCATTACCATCTCTAGGAAATGATTGCCCATGTTCCAACCTTTCATCCTTGAAACCTAAGTGGCATGAACCACCATCATCAACACAATATTGCCTTGAAAGTTCTACAACAGCTCTGGTAGCTGGGCTTGCATGTTCTACAAACTCAGACGCAGCTTGAGCAGCAAAGGTAGCATCCTTAAATTTCATGTTCCAATTCTGCCTGCCAACAGAAAAATTACCATTACCATCTCTAGGAAATGATTGCCCATGTTCCAACCTTTCATCGTAGAAACCTAAGTGGCATGAACCACCATCATCAACAAAATATTGCCTTGAAAGATCTACAACAGCTCTGGTAGCTAAGCTTGCATGTTCTGCAAACTCAGCCGCTGCTTGAGCAGCAGAGGTAGCATTCTTAAATTTCATGTTCCAATTCTGCCAGCCAACAGAAAAATTACCATTAACATCTCTAGGAAATGATTGCCCATGTTCAAACCATTCATCCTTGAAACCTAAGTGGCATGAACCACCATCATCAACTCAATATTGCCTTTAAAGTTCTACAACAGCTATGGCAGCTAGTCTTGCATGTTCTGCAAACTCAGTTGCTGCTTGATAAGCAGAGGTAGCATCCCTAAATTTCATGTTCCAATTCTGCCTGCCAACAGAAAAATTACCATAAACTTCTCAAGGAAATAATTGCCCTTGTTCCAACCTTTCATCCTTGAAACCTAAGTGGTATGAACCACCACCATCAACACAATATTGCCTCTAAAGTTCTACAACAGCTCTGGCAGCTAAGCTTGCATATTCTGCAAACTCAGCCGTTGCTTGAGCAGCAGAGGTAGCATCCATAAATTTCATGTTCCAATTCTGCCTACCAACAAAAAAATTACCATTACCATATCAAGGAAATGATTGCCCTTGTTCCAACCTTTCATCATTGAAACCTAATTGGCATGAACCACCATCATCATCACAATATTGCCTTGAAAGTTCTACAACAGCTCTGGCATCTAGGCTTGCATATTCTGCAAACTCAGCCGCTGCTTGAGCAGCATAGGTAGCATCCATAAATTTCATGTTCCAATTCTGCCCGCCAACAGAAAAATTACCATTACCATCTCCAGGAAATGATTGCCCATGTTCAAACCTTTCATCCTTTAAACCTAAGTGGCATGAACAACCATCATCAACTCAATATTGCCTTCAATGTTCTATAATAACTCTGGCAGCTAGGCTTGAATGTTATGCAAATTCAGCCGCTGCTTGAGCAGCAGAGGTAGCATCCTTAAATTTCATGTTCCAATTTCGCCTGCCAACAGAAAAATTACCATTACCATTTCTAGGAAATGATTGCCCATGTTCCAACCTTTCATCCTTGAAACCTAAGTGGCATGAACCACCATCATCAACACAATATTGCCTTGAAAGTTCTACAACAGCTCCGGCAGCTGGGCTTGCATGTTCTGCAAACTCAGCCGCTGCTTGAGCAGTAGAGGTAGCATCCTTAAATTTCATGTTCCAATTCTGCTTGCAAATAGAAAAATTACCATTCACATCTCTAGGAAATGATTGCCCATGTTCCAACCTTTCATCCTTGAAACCTAAGTGGCATGAACCACCATCATCAACAAAATATTGCCTTGAAAGTTCTACAACAGCTCTGGCAGCTAAGCTTGCATGTTCTGCAATCTCAGCCGCTGCTTGAGCAGCAGAGGTAGCATTCTTAAATTTTATGTTCCAATTTCGCTTGCCAACAGAAAAATTACCATTACCATCTCCAGGAAATGATTGCCCATGTTCAAACCTTTCATCCTTGAAACCTAAGTGGCATGAACCACCATCATCAACACAATATTGCCTTGAAAGTTCTACAACAGCTCTGGCATCTAGGCTTGCATATTCTGCAAACTCAGCCGCTGCTTGAGCAGCAGAGGTAGCATCCTTAAATTTCATGTTCCAATTCTGCCTGCCAACAGAAAAATTACCATTACCATCTCTAGGAAATGATTGTCCATGTTCCAACCTTTCATCCTCGAAACCTAAGTGGCATGAACCACCATCATCAACAAAATATTGCCTTGAAAGTTCTACAACAGCTCTGGCAGCTAAGCTTGCATGTTCTGCAATCTCAGCCGCTGCTTGAGAAGTAGAGGTAGCATTCTTAAATTTCATTTTCCAATTCTGCCTGCAAACAGAAAAATTACCATTCACATCTCTAGGAAATGATTGCCCATGTTCAAACCTTTCATCCTTGAAACCTAAGTGGCATGAACCACCATCATCAACTCAATATTGCCTTGAAAGTTCTACAATAACTCTGGCATCTAGGCTAGAATGTTATGCAAATTCAGCCGCTGCTTGAGCAGCAGAGGTAGCATCCTTAAATTTTATGTTCCAGTTTCGCCTGCCATCAAAACAATTACCATTACCATCTCTAGGAAATGATTGCCCATGTTCCAACCTTTCATCCTTGAAACCTAAGTGGCATGAACCACCATCATCAACACAATATTGCCTTGAAAGTTCTACAACAGCTCTGGTAGCTGAGCTTGCATGTTCTACAAACTCAGGCACAGCTTGAGCAGCAGAGGTAGCATCCTTAAATTTCATATTCCAATTCTGCCTGCCAACAGAAAAATTACCATTACCATCTCTAGGAAATGACTGCCCATGTTCCAACCTTTCATCCTAGAAACATAAGTGGCATGAACCACCATCATCAACAAAATATTGCCTTGAAAGATCTACAACAGCTCTGGTAGCTAAGCTTGCATGTTCTGCAACCTCAGCCGCTGCTTGAGCAGCAGAAGTAGCATCCTTAAATTTCATGTTCCAATTTCTCCAGCCAACAGAAAAATTACCATTACCATCTCTAGGAAATGATTCCCCATGTTCAAACCTTTCATCCTTGAAACCTAAGTGGCATGAACCACCATCATCAACACAATATTGCCTTGAAAGTACTACAACAGCTCTGGCAGCTAGGCTTGCATATTCTGCAAACTCAGCCGATGCTTGAGATGCAGAGGTAGCATCCATAAATTTCATGTACCAATTCTGCCTGCCAACAGAAAAATTACCATTACCATCTCCAGGAAATGATTGCCCATGTTCCAACCTTTCATCCTTGAAACCTAAGTGGCATGAACCACCATCATCAACACAATATTGCCTTGAAAGTTCTACAACAGCTCTGGCATCTAGGCTTGCATATTCTGCAAACTCAGCCGCTGCTTGAGCAGCAGAGGTAGCATCCTTAAATTTCATGTTCCAATTCTGCCTGCCAACAGAAAAATTACCATTACCATCTCTAGGAAATGATTGCCCATGTTCCAACCTTTCATCCTTGAAACCTAAGTGGCATGAACCACCATCATCAACAAAATATTGCCTTGAAAGTTCTACAACAGCTCTGGCAGCTAAGCTTGCATGTTCTGCAATCTCAGCCGCTGCTTGAGAAGTAGAGGTAGCATTCTTAAATTTCATTTTCCAATTCTGCCTGCAAACAGAAAAATTACCATTCACATCTCTAGGAAATGATTGCCCATGTTCAAACCTTTCATCCTTGAAACCTAAGTGGCATGAACCACCATCATCAACTCAATATTGCCTTGAAAGTTCTACAACAACTCTGGCATCTAGGCTAGAATGTTATGCAAATTCAGCCGCTGCTTGAGCAGCAGAGGTAGCATCCTTAAATTTTATGTTCCAGTTTCGCCTGCCATCAAAAAAATTACCATTACCATCTCTAGGAAATGATTGCCCATGTTCCAACCTTTCATCCTTGAAACCTAAGTGGCATGAACCACCATCATCAACACAATATTGCCTTGAAAGTTCTACAACAGCTCTGGTAGCTGAGCTTGCATGTTCTACAAACTCAGGCACAGCTTGAGCAGCACAGGTAGCATCCTTAAATTTCATATTCCAATTCTGCCTGCCAACAGAAAAATTACCATTACCATCTCTAGGAAATGACTGCCCATGTTCCAACCTTTCATCCTAGAAACATAAGTGGCATGAACCACCATCATCAACAAAATATTGCCTTGAAAGATCTACAACAGCTCTGGTAGCTAAGCTTGCATGTTCTGCAACCTCAGCCGCTGCTTGAGCAGCAGAAGTAGCATCCTTAAATTTCATGTTCCAATTTCTCCAGCCAACAGAAAAATTACCATTACCATCTCTAGGAAATGATTCCCCATGTTCAAACCTTTCATCCTTGAAACCTAAGTGGCATGAACCACCATCATCAACACAATATTGCCTTGAAAGTACTACAACAGCTCTGGCAGCTAGGCTTGCATATTCTGCAAACTCAGCCGATGCTTGAGCAGCAGAGGTAGCATCCATAAATTTCATGTACCAATTCTGCCTGCCAACAGAAAAATTACTATTACCATCTCCAGGAAATAATTGCCAATGTTCCAACCTTTCATCCTTGAAACCTAAGTGGCATGAACCACCATCATCAACACAATATTGCCTTGAAAGTTCTACAACAGCTCTGGCAGCTAGGCTTGAATATTCTGCAAACTCAGCCACTACTTGAGCAGCAGAGGTAGCATCCATAAATTTCATGTTCCAATTCTGCCTGCCAATAGAAAAATTACCATTACCATCTCCAGGAAATGATTGCCCATGTTCCTACCTTTCATCCTTGAAACCTAAGTGGCATGAACCACCATCATCAACACAATATTGCCTTGAAAGTTCTACAACAGCTCTGGCATCTAGGCTTGCATATTCTGCAAACTCAGCCGCTGCTTGAGCAGCAGAGGTAGCATCCAAAAATTTCATGTTCCAATTCTGCGTGCCAATCGAAAAATTACCATTACCATCTCCAGGAAATGATAGCCCATGTTCCAACCTTTCATACTTGAAACCTAAGTGGCATGAACCACCATCATCAACACAATATTGCCTTGAAAGTTCCACAACAGCTCTGGCATCTAGGCTTGCATGTTCTGCAAACTCGGCCGCTGCTTGAGCAGCAGAGGTAGCATCCTTTAATATCATGTTCCAATTCTACCTGCCAACAGAAAATTTACCATAACCATCTCCAGGAAATGATTGCCCATGTTCCAACCTTTCATCCTTGAAACCTAAGTGGCATGAACCACCATCATCAACACAATATTGCCTTGAAAGTTCTACAACAGCTCTGGCATCTAGGCTTGCATATTCTGCCAACTCAGCCGCTGCTTGAGGAGCAGAGGTAGCATCCATAAATTTCATGTTCCAATTCTGCCTGCCAACAGAAAAATTACCATTACCATCTCCAGGAAATGATAGCCCATGTTCCAACCTTTCATACTTGAAACCTAAGTGGCATGAACCACCATCATCAACACAATATTGCCTTGAAAGTTCCACAACAGCTCTGGCATCTAGGCTTGCATGTTCTGCAAACTCGGCCGCTGCTTGAGCAGCAGAGGTAGCATCCTTTAATATCATGTTCCAATTCTACCTGCCAACAGAAAATTTACCATAACCATCTCCAGGAAATGATTGCCCATGTTCCAACCTTTCATCCTTGAAACCTAAGTGGCATGAACCACCATCATCAACACAATATTGCCTTGAAAGTTCTACAACAGCTCTGGCATCTAGGCTTGCATATTCTGCCAACTCAGCCGCTGCTTGAGGAGCAGAGGTAGCATCCATAAATTTCATGTTCCAATTCTGCCTGCCAACAGAAAAATTACCATTACCATCTCCAGGAAATGATTGCCAATTTTCCAACCTTTCATCCTAGAAACCTAAGTGGCATGAACCACCATCATCAACACAATATTGCCTTGAAAGTTCTACAACAGCTCTGGCAGCTAGGCTTGAATATTCTGCAAACTCAGCCGCTGCTTGAGCAGCAGAGGTAGCATCCATAAATTTCATGTTCCAATTCTTCCTGCCAATAGAAAAATTACCATTACCATCTCCAGGAAATGATTGCCCATGTTCCTACCTTTCATCCTTGAAACCTAAGTGGCATGAACCACCATCATCAACACAATATTGCCTTGAAAGTTCTACAACAGCTCTGGCATCTAGGCTTGCATATTCTGCAAACTCAGCCGCTGCTTGAGCAGCAGAGGTAGCATCCTTAAATTTCATGTTCCAATTCTGCCTGCCAACAGAAAAATTACCATTACCATCTCTAGGAAATGATTGCCCATGTTCCAACCTTTCATCCTTGAAACCTAAGTGGCATGAACCACCATCATCAACAAAATATTGCCTTGAAAGTTCTACAACAGCTCTGGCAGCTAAGCTTGCATGTTCTGCAATCTCAGCCGCTGCTTGAGAAGCAGAGGTAGCATTCTTAAATTTCATGTTCCAATTCTGCCTGCCAATAGAAAAATTACCATTACCATCTCCCAGGAAATGATTGCCCATGTTCAAACCTTTCATCCTTGAAACCTAAGTGGCATGAACCACCATCATCAACTCAATATTGCCTTGAAAGTTCTACAACAACTCTGGCAGCTAGGCTAGAATGTTATGCAAATTCAGCCGCTGCTTGAGCAGCAGAGATAGCATCCTTAAATTTTATGTTTTAATTTCACCTGCCAACAGAAAAATTACCATTACCATCTCTAGGAAATGATTGCCCATGTTCCAACCTTTCATCCTTGAAACCTAAGTGGCATGAACCACCATCATCAACACAATATTGCCTTGAAAGTTCTACAACAGCTCTGGTAGCTGGGCTTGCATGTTCTACAAACTCAGCCGCTGCTTGAGCAGCAGAGGTAGCATCCTTAAATTTCATGTTCCAATTCTGCCTGCCAACAGAAAAATTACCATTACCATCTCTAGGAAATGATTGCCCATGTTCCAACCTTTCATCCTTGAAACCTAAGTGGCATGAACCACCATCATCAACAAAATATTGCCTTGAAAGTTCTACAACAGCTCTGGCAGCTAAGCTTGCATGTTCTGCAATCTCAGCCGCTGCTTGAGAAGCAGAGGTAGCATTCTTAAATTTCATGTTCCAATTCTGCCTGCCAATAGAAAAATTACCATTACCATCTCCCAGGAAATGATTGCCCATGTTCAAACCTTTCATCCTTGAAACCTAAGTGGCATGAACCACCATCATCAACTCAATATTTCCTTGAAAGTTCTACAACAACTCTGGCAGCTAGGCTAGAATGTTATGCAAATTCAGCCGCTGCTTGAGCAGCAGAGATAGCATCCTTAAATTTTATGTTTTAATTTCACCTGCCAACAGAAAAATTACCATTACCATCTCTAGGAAATGATTGCCCATGTTCCAACCTTTCATCCTTGAAACCTAAGTGGCATGAACCACCATCATCAACACAATATTGCCTTGAAAGTTCTACAACAGCTCTGGTAGCTGGGCTTGCATGTTCTACAAACTCAGCCGCTGCTTGAGCAGCAGAGGTAGCATCCTTAAATTTCATGTTCCAATTCTGCCTGCCAACAAAAAAAATAACCATTACCATCTCTAGGAAATGATTGCCCATGTTCCAACCTTTCATCCTTGAAACCTAAGTGGCATGAACCACCATCATCAACAAAATATTGCCTTGAAAGTTCTACAACAGCTCTGGCAGCTAAGCTTGCATGTTCTGCAATCTCAGCCGCTGCTTGAGAAGCAGAGGTAGCATTCTTAAATTTCATTTTCCAATTCTGCATGCAAACAGAAAAATTACCATTCACATCTCTAGGAAGTGATTGCCCATATTCAAACCTTTCATCCTTGAAACCTAAGTGGCATGAACCACCATCATCAACACAATATTGCCTTTAAAGTTCTACAACAGCTATGGCAGCTAGGCTTGCATGTTCTACAAACTCAGTCGCTGCTTGATAAGCAGAGGTAGCATCCCTAAATTTCATGTTCCAATTCTTCCTGCCAATAGAAAAATTACCATAACCTTCTCAAGGAAATAATTGCCCTTGTTTTAACCTTTCATCCTTGAAACCTAAGTGGTATGAACCACCACCATCAACACAATATTGCCTCTAAAGTTCTACAACTGCTCTGGCAGCTAGGCTTGCATATTCTGCAAACTCAGCCGCTGCTTGAGCAGCAGAGGTAGCATCCATAAATTTCATGTTCCAATTCTGCCTACCAACAGAAAAATTACCATTACCATCTCCAGGAAATGATTGCCCTTGTTCCAACCTTTCATCCTTGAAACCTAAATGGTATGAACCACCATCATCATCACAATATTGCCTTGAAAGTTCTACAACAGCTCTGGCATCTAGGCTTGCATATTCTGCAAACTCAGCCGCTGCTTGAGCAGCATAGGTAGCATCCATAAATTTCATGTTCCAATTCAGCCTACCAACAGACAAATTACCATTACCATCTCCAGGAAATGATTGCCCATGTTCAAACCTTTCATCCTTGAAACCTAAGTGGCATGAACCACCATCATCAACACAATATTGCCTTGAAAGTTCTACAACAGCTCTGGCATCTAGGCTTGCATATTCTGCAAACTCAGCCGCTGCTTGAGCAGCAGAGGTAGCATCCTTAAATTTCATGTTCCAATTCTGCCTGCCAACAGAAAAATTACCATTACCATCTCTAGGAAATGATTGCCCATGTTCCAACCTTTCATCCTTGAAACCTAAGTGGCATGAACCACCATCATCAACAAAATATTGCCTTGAAAGTTCTACAACAGCTCTGGCAGCTAAGCTTGCATGTTCTGCAATCTCAGCCGCTGCTTGAGAAGTAGAGGTAGCATTCTTAAATTTCATGTTCCAATTCTGCCTGCAAACAGAAAAATTACCATTCACATCTCTAGGAAATGATTGCCCATGTTCAAACCTTTCATCCTTGAAACCTAAGTGGCATGAACCACCATCATCAACTCAATATTGCCTTGAAAGTTCTACAACAACTCTGGCAGCTAGGCTAGAATGTTATGCAAATTCAGCCGCTGCTTGAGCAGCAGAGGTAGCATCCTTAAATTTTATGTTCCAATTTCGCCTGCCAATAAAAAAATTACCATTACCATCTCTAGGAAATGATTGCCCATGTTCCAACCTTTCATCCTTGAAACCTAAGTGGCATGAACCACCATCATCAACACAATATTGCCTTGAAAGTTCTACAACAGCTCTGGTAGCTGGGCTTGCATGTTCTACAAACTCAGACGCAGCTTGAGCAGCAAAGGTAGCATCCTTAAATTTCATGTTCCAATTCTGCCTGCCAACAGAAAAATTACCATTACCATCTCTAGGAAATGATTGCCCATGTTCCAACCTTTCATCGTAGAAACCTAAGTGGCATGAACCACCATCATCAACAAAATATTGCCTTGAAAGATCTACAACAGCTCTGGTAGCTAAGCTTGCATGTTCTGCAAACTCAGCCGCTGCTTGAGCAGCAGAGGTAGCATTCTTAAATTTCATGTTCCAATTCTGCCAGCCAACAGAAAAATTACCATTAACATCTCTAGGAAATGATTGCCCATGTTCAAACCATTCATCCTTGAAACCTAAGTGGCATGAACCACCATCATCAACTCAATATTGCCTTTAAAGTTCTACAACAGCTATGGCAGCTAGTCTTGCATGTTCTGCAAACTCAGTTGCTGCTTGATAAGCAGAGGTAGCATCCCTAAATTTCATGTTCCAATTCTGCCTGCCAACAGAAAAATTACCATAAACTTCTCAAGGAAATAATTGCCCTTGTTCCAACCTTTCATCCTTGAAACCTAAGTGGTATGAACCACCACCATCAACACAATATTGCCTCTAAAGTTCTACAACAGCTCTGGCAGCTAAGCTTGCATATTCTGCAAACTCAGCCGTTGCTTGAGCAGCAGAGGTAGCATCCATAAATTTCATGTTCCAATTCTGCCTACCAACAAAAAAATTACCATTACCATATCCAGGAAATGATTGCCCTTGTTCCAACCTTTCATCATTGAAACCTAATTGGCATGAACCACCATCATCATCACAATATTGCCTTGAAAGTTCTACAACAGCTCTGGCATCTAGGCTTGCATATTCTGCAAACTCAGCCGCTGCTTGAGCAGCATAGGTAGCATCCATAAATTTCATGTTCCAATTCTGCCCGCCAACAGAAAAATTACCATTACCATCTCCAGGAAATGATTGCCCATGTTCAAACCTTTCATCCTTTAAACCTAAGTGGCATGAACAACCATCATCAACTCAATATTGCCTTGAATGTTCTATAATAACTCTGGCAGCTAGGCTTGAATGTTATGCAAATTCAGCCGCTGCTTGAGCAGCAGAGGTAGCATCCTTAAATTTCATGTTCCAATTTCGCCGTCCAATAGAAAAATTACCATTACCATTTCTAGGAAATGATTGCCCATGTTCCAACCTTTCATCCTTGAAACCTAAGTGGCATGAACCACCATCATCAACACAATATTGCCTTGAAAGTTCTACAACAGCTCTGGCAGCTGGGCTTGCATGTTCTGCAAACTCAGCCACTGCTTGAGCAGTAGAGGTAGCATCCTTAAATTTCATGTTCCAATTCTGCTTGCAAATAGAAAAATTACCATTCACATCTCTAGGAAATGATTGCCCATGTTCCAACCTTTCATCCTTGAAACCTAAGTGGCATGAACCACCATCATCAACAAAATATTGCCTTGAAAGTTCTACAACAGCTCTGGCAGCTAAGCTTGCATGTTCTGCAATCTCAGTCGCTGCTTGAGCAGCAGAGGTAGCATTCTTAAATTTTATGTTCCAATTTCGCTTGCCAACAGAAAAATTACCATTACCATCTCCAGGAAATGATTGCCCATGTTCAAACCTTTCATCCTTGAAACCTAAGTGGCATGAACCACCATCATCAACACAATATTGCCTTGAAAGTTCTACAACAGCTCTGGCATCTAGGCTTGCATATTCTGCAAACTCAGCCGCTGCTTGAGCAGCAGAGGTAGCATCCTTAAATTTCATGTTCCAATTCTGCCTGCCAACAGAAAAATTACCATTACCATCTCTAGGAAATGATTGTCCATGTTCCAACCTTTCATCCTCGAAACCTAAGTGGCATGAACCACCATCATCAACAAAATATTTCCTTGAAAGTTCTACAACAGCTCTGGCAGCTAAGCTTGCATGTTCTGCAATCTCAGCCGCTGCTTGAGAAGTAGAGGTAGCATTCTTAAATTTCATTTTCCAATTCTGCCTGCAAACAGAAAAATTACCATTCACATCTCTAGGAAATGATTGCCCATGTTCAAACCTTTCATCCTTGAAACCTAAGTGGCATGAACCACCATCATCAACTCAATATTGCCTTGAAAGTTCTACAACAACTCTGGCATCTAGGCTAGAATGTTATGCAAATTCAGCCGCTGCTTGAGCAGCAGAGGTAGCATCCTTAAATTTTATGTTCCAGTTTCGCCTGCCATCAAAAAAATTACCATTACCATCTCTAGGAAATGATTGCCCATGTTCCAACCTTTCATCCTTGAAACCTAAGTGGCATGAACCACCATCATCAACACAATATTGCCTTGAAAGTTCTACAACAGCTCTGGTAGCTGAGCTTGCATGTTCTACAAACTCAGGCACAGCTTGAGCAGCAGAGGTAGCATCCTTAAATTTCATATTCCAATTCTGCCTGCCAACAGAAAAATTACCATTACCATCTCTAGGAAATGACTGCCCATGTTCCAACCTTTCATCCTAGAAACATAAGTGGCATGAACCACCATCATCAACAAAATATTGCCTTGAAAGATCTACAACAGCTCTGGTAGCTAAGCTTGCATGTTCTGCAACCTCAGCCGCTGCTTGAGCAGCAGAAGTAGCATCCTTAAATTTCATGTTCCAATTTCTCCAGCCAACAGAAAAATTACCATTACCATCTCTAGGAAATGATTCCCCATGTTCAAACCTTTCATCCTTGAAACCTAAGTGGCATGAACCACCATCATCAACACAATATTGCCTTGAAAGTACTACAACAGCTCTGGCAGCTAGGCTTGCATATTCTGCAAACTCAGCCGATGCTTGAGCAGCAGAGGTAGCATCCATAAATTTCATGTACCAATTCTGCCTGCCAACAGAAAAATTACTATTACCATCTCCAGGAAATGATTGCCAATGTTCCAACCTTTCATCCTTGAAACCTAAGTGGCATGAACCACCATCATCAACACAATATTGCCTTGAAAGTTCTACAACAGCTCTGGCAGCTAGGCTTGAATATTCTGCAAACTCAGCCACTACTTGAGCAGCAGAGGTAGCATCCATAAATTTCATGTTCCAATTCTGCCTGCCAATAGAAAAATTACCATTACCATCTCCAGGAAATGATTGCCCATGTTCCTACCTTTCATCCTTGAAACCTAAGTGGCATGAACCACCATCATCAACACAATATTGCCTTGAAAGTTCTACAACAGCTCTGGCATCTAGGCTTGCATATTCTGCAAACTCAGCCGCTGCTTGAGCAGCAGAGGTAGCATCCTTAAATTTCATGTTCCAATTCTGCCTGCCAACAGAAAAATTACCATTACCATCTCTAGGAAATGATTGCCCATGTTCCAACCTTTCATCCTTGAAACCTAAGTGGCATGAACCACCATCATCAACACAATATTGCCTTGAAAGTTCTACAACAGCTCTGGCAGCTAGGCTTGCATGTTCTGTAAACTCAGCCGCTGCTTGAGCAGCAGAGGTAGCATCCTTAAATTTCATGTTCCAATTCTGCCTGCCAACAGAAAAATTACCATTACCATCTCTAGGAAATGATTGCCGATGTTCCAACCTTTCATCCTTGAAACCTAAGTGGCATGAACCACCATTATCAACACAATATTGCCTTGAAAGTTCTACACCAGCTCTGGCAGCTGGGCTTGCATGTTCTAAAAACTCAGCCGCTGCTTGAGCAGCAGAGGTAGCATCCTTAAATTTTATGTTCCAATTCTGCCTGCCAACAGAAAAATTACCATTACCATCTCTAGGAAATGATTGCCCATGTTCCAACCTTTCATCCTTGAAACCTAAGTGGCATGAACCACCATCATCAACAAAATATTGCCTTGAAAGTTCTACAACAGCTCTGGCAGCTAAACTTGCATGTTCTGCAATCTCAGCCGCTACTTGAGCAGCAGAGGTAGCATTCTTAAATTTCATGTTCCAATTCTGCCTGCAAACAGAAAAATTACCATTCACATCTCTAGGAAATGATTGCCCATGTCCAAACCTTTTATCCTTGAAACCTAAGTGGCATGAACCACCATCATCAACTCAATATTGCCTTGAAAGTTCTACAACAACTCTGGCAGCTAGGCTTGAATTTTATGCAAATTCAGCCACTGCTTGAGCAGCAGAGGTAGCATCCTTAAATTTCATGTTCCAATTCTGCCTGCCAACAGAAAAATTACCATTACCATCTCTAGGAAATGATTGCCCATGTTCCAACCTTTCATCCTTGAAACCTAAGTGGCATGAACCACCATCATCAACACAATATTGCCTTGAAAGTTCTACAATAGCTCTGGTAGCTGGGCTTGCATGTTCTACAAAATCAGCCGCTGCTTGAGCAGCTGAGGTAGCATCCTTAAATTTCATGTTCCAATTCTGCCTGCCAACAGAAAAATTACCATTACCATCTCTAGGAAATGATTGCCCATGTTCCAACCTTTCATCCGTGAAACATAAGTGGCATGAACCACCATCATCAATAAAATATTGCCTTGAAAGTTCTACAACAGCACTGGCAGCTAAGCTTGCATGTTCTGCAATCTCAGCCGCTGCTTGAGCTGCAGAGGTAGCATTCTTAAATTTCATGTTCCAATTCTGCCTGCAAATAGAAAAATTACCATTCACATCTCTAGGAAATGATTGCCCATGTTCAAACCTTTCATCCTTGAAACCTAAGTGGCATGAACCACCATCATCAACTCAATATTCCCTTGCAAGTTCTACAATAACTCTGGCAGCAAGGCTTGATTGTTATGCAAATTCAAGAGGTAGCATCCTTAAATTTTATGTTCCAATTTCGCCTGCCAACAGAAAAATTACCATTACCATCTCTAGGAAATGATTGCCCATGTTCCAACCTTTCATCCTTGAAACCTAAGTGGCATGAACCACCATCATCAACACAATATTGCCTTGAAAGTTCTACAACAGCTCTGGTAGCTGGGCTTGCATGTTCTACAAACTCAGCCGCTGCTTGAGCAGCAGAGGTAGCATCCTTAAATTTCATGTTCCAATTCTGCCTGCCAACAGAAAAATTACCATTACCATCTCTAGGAAATGATTGCCCATGTTCCAACCTTTCATCCATGAAACCAAAGTGGCATGAACCACCATCATCAACAAAATATTGCCTTGAAAGTTCTACAACAGCTCTGGCAGCTAGGCTTGAATGTTATGCAAACTCAGCCGCTGCTTGAGCAGCAGAGGTAGCATCCTTAAATTTCATGTTCCAATTTCGCCTGCCAACAAAAAAATTACCATTACCATCTCTAGGAAATGATTGCCCATGTTCCAACCTTTCATCTTTGAAACCTAAGTGGCATGAACCACCATCATCAACACAATATTGCCTTTAAAGTTCTACAACAGCTATGGCAGCTAGGATTGCATGTTCTGCAAACTCAGTCGCTGCTTGAGCAGCAGAGGTAGCATCCCTAAATTTCATGTTCCAATTCTGCCTGCCAATAGAAAAATTACCATTACCTTCTCAAGGAAATAATTGCCCTTGTTCCAACCTTTCATCCTTGAAACCTAAGTGGCATGAACCACCACCATCAACCCAATATTCCCTCTAAAGTTCTACAACACCTCAGGCAGCTAGGCTTGCATGTTCTGCAAACTCAGCCGCTGCTTGAGCAGCAGAGGTAGCATCCATAAATTTCAGGTTCCAATTCTGCCTCCCAACAGAAAAATTACCATTACCATCTCCAGGAAATGATTGCCCATGTTTCAATGCATAGTCTAGAGCCTAATTGTAGCAAATAACCACGGTCATAGGTGCAGTGTGCTTTGAACGATAAGAGTTTAATTTTGTTTCGTCTACTATATGATGGTTTGTTCGAGGACGAACAAAGGTTTAAGTGTGGGGTAGTGATGTTTGGCATATTTCGATATGTGTTAATGTTACTTTACCCATGCTTTAACCACTTTTTGATGTTATTTAATCTTTAAAACACCCAACATGGTGTAATTATTGGTTTGATGACTAATTAAGTTATGTGTGACGATTTAAGGTGTTCGGAGTGCAAAATATGAAGAAAAGGTGGTTTAGCTAGAGGAAGAAGGGTTGGATGCGTCGCATCCAACCTAGGAAAACATCATCCTGCATGCAACCTTAGCAGTGAAGTTGTGCCATCGCGTCCGCCATCGCGTGCGAAACTGGGAAGTAGAAGTGAAGCTGGATGCGTCGCGTCCACCATCGCATGCGAAGCTGAGAAATAGAGGACAAGGTGGATGCGTCGCATCCGCCTTCGCAGGCAAAAATTGAAATGGAGGACAAGGTGGATGCGTCGCATCCACCTTAGCATCAATCCCTGAAGCCGAATTGGACTAGGAATGGGAGAGCTTTGGCCCACGACTTTTGTACGCAATATATAAGCTAAAAACGCCTCTTTTAGGTTATCTAACAGATTGGGAAGAGGTAAAAAACCAGGAAAAAGCTTTGAAGGCCGGAATTCATCAAGTTTCATCTTTCTCCCACCAAACTTAGTAATTTTTATGTTTCTTTGTATGATTTGTTGTTTGGCTACCATGTCTATGTGGAGCTAAACTTCACGTTCTAGGGTTGTGGTTCTTTCATGACTATTGTTATTCGGATATTGATTTTGACTTCTTGATTTATCATATTAGTTTATTTATTCAATCTTGCGCTTAATTATTTAATTGCTTGATCACCAATTGAATATTATCTATGAATCTAGAATTGAACTCGAAAGTGGGAATTCTATATTGCATATAGGATTGAGTAGGGCAAGTTCTTGAACTCGGGCATCGGGGAACGGATTCGTGGTTAGGATAGACATATACCTAATTACCTTGCTTGGTTGATTTACAGGAATTATAAATGCGTTCTTGTTGATTCTAACTCCATAGACATATAGGCGTTAGGTTAGCTTGAATAGGCGAGTAAGAACTCGACAGATTCTTATGAGCAATATTAACCCTGTCAACCAATAAGCTAGATAAATTAGTCGGTCAATTCAATTGAAGAATACAATAGGATTGTTAGATAGACCATAACCCTAGATCGTTTTCATTACATTGATATCATTAAAATCTGCTCTTCCTCTGTTCAAAGTTTATTATTTATATTTTTCTTATTTAATTAGTTAGAATAAAATATTTTTAGATTTAATTCTTATTTAGATAATTAAGATAGGCTAATTTAGTTAATAGCTAATCATAAGTCCTCGTGGGTTCGACATCCGACTTTGAGTCACTTTATTACTTGACGACCGCGTATACTTGCGTGAGTGTGTTTGGTCGCAACAAGTTTTTGGCGCCGTTGCCGGGGACTTAGAAATTAGCTACGTGACTAAGTTAAGCTTTTATTAGATATTTGTTTTCAAGTTTTAATTTTCAGTTTGCCTGGTTTGTGTCAACGCAGGGTTTACTCTCGAATGCAGAGGAGTAGAAGTGCAAACAACCTCATTCCTCTTGATCCAGAAATCGAACGAACATTACATAGAGTGAGAAGGGAACACGAAGCTAGAACGAGAATAGAAAGAGATTTGGACATCGCAATCCAACCACAGCCAATAGATATGGCAGGCAATGAAGAGCGTCCGGTAATCGAAGCCGCAAGGCCCAATCTTGCGAATATGACTCAGGCTATTGTGAAGCCTGATATCACTGGGCATTTTGAACTCAAACAGTACATGGTACAGCTGATTCAGTCCACAGGACAATATGTGGGTCTATCTCATGAGGACCCGCAGAGGCATATTCAGAACTTCTTGGAAATCACGGACACTTACAATTATCCGAACGTCTCCAAGGACTATGTCAGGCTGACACTATTCCCTTTTTCACTGTTGGGGGAAGCTAAAGAATGGTTGCAAAAGGAGCCCGCGAACTCTATCCACACTTGGGATGATCTAGCAAGGAAATTCCTGATCAAGTTTTTCCCAACTAAGAAGACAAAGTCGTTGAGGAGCCAAATTCTTGGGTTCCAACAACGGGATGGCGAGACACTTCGTCAAGCTTGGGAAAGATACAAGAAACTACTCAGAGACTGCCCGCATCATTGTCAAACTGATGAGGTATTGGGTCACACTTTTGTTGATGGGTTAGATGAAGCATCAAAGATGAATCTTGACTCAGCTTGTGGGGGTAGTTGCATGGCAAGACCGTATAGTGAAATACAACTCCTGCTAAATAATTTCACTGCTAATGACCATAATTGGCAAGGAGAGGGGGATTCACGAAGGGTAATTAAACAGAAGGCCGCCGGTTTGATTGAGCTTGATGACTTTTCCGCCATGAGAGCCGATATAGCAAAATTGGCAAATCAGATGAATAGAATGACAACACAACAAATGCAACATGTACAGCAGATGTCTATTTGTTGCGAACTATGCGGAGACAGTCATATGATTGACATGTGCCCCACGAATCCTGAATCTATATACTATGTGGGACAACAAAACAGAGGTCCTATGAATCAACATGCGCAATATGGGAACACTTACAACCCAAACTGGAGGAATCATCCTAACTTCTCATGGGGCGGGAGTCAACAGAATCAGTATAGGCCTCAAGGGAATTTTACTCAACCTCAGAAGCCACCCCAACAAATGGAAGAAAGTACGAATGACTTGCTGAAAAAGTTGTTACTAGACAATCAACAGCTCAGGACCGATTTCAGAAATCTTGAGAGGCAAATGGGGCAGTTAGCAGCAAACCAAAATACTAGACCTACAGGCTCACTTCCCAGTGATACAGAGAAGAACCCTCAAATTAATGCAGTTACACTTAGAAACGGGAGGGAACTAGAGGAAGCGCCAAGGAAGATAAAAGAAAAACCTATACCTGGGGGGAGTTGACACCTAAGGCAACACAAGAGTCAAAGGAAGATGATGCAAGTTCAGAGCGAATGGAGGTTACAAGGCCACCACCACCTTTCCCCCAAAGATTGCAGAAAAGGAATGACGATCGCATGTTCAACAAATTTCTCTCCATGTTGAGTCAGGTTCAATTAAATATTCCATTAGTGGATGTACTTCGTGAAATTCCAAAGTACGCTAAGTACATAAAAGACATAGTGGCTCATAAGAGGAAATTGACTGAGTTCGAGACGGTTGCACTTACTGAGGAGTGCACATCAAGGGTCCAAAACAAGCTTCCCCAAAAGCTTAAGGACCCTGGCAGCTTCACTATTCCAGTACAAATCGGTAATATTAACGTGGGACGTGCTCTGTGTGATTTGGGTGCAAGCATAAATTTGATGCCGTTATCCTTGTTTAAGCAATTAGGTCTGGGAGCTCCGAGACCAACCACCGTGATGTTGCAATTAGCTGATAGGTCCATAGCCTACCCTGAAGGAGTGATTGAAGATGTGCTGCTGCAAATTGGAAAATTCATCTTCCCAGCTGACTTCATTATTCTAGACTTCGAGGCTGATGAACAAGTTCCAATCATATTGGGACGACCTCTCTTGGCTACTGGCGATGCAATAATTAAAGTGAGAGAAGGGAAAATGATTATGAGAGTGGACAACGAGGAGGCAGTCTTCAATGTCTACAAAGCAATCCAACTCCCCCGCCACTATGAGGAGCTCTCTATGATATCTGTGGTGGAGGTGGATGAGAAACTTCTTAACACGAGTGTATATCTAGGCGACTGTTTAGAAAAAGCAATCATGCTATTTGATAGCTTGGAGATGGATGATGAGGTTGAGGAGATAAAGGGAATCCTAGATACATCATGTGGTTACATGCAAGGAATAATCCCGTTTGAGCCCCTGAATAGGCCAAGTGGCCCCCCACCAAAGCCGTCAATTGAAAAAGCTCCAAATTTGGAACTTAAACCCCTACCCCCTCACCTTCAATATGCTTATTTGGGAAGTTCTGACACTTTACCTGTTATTATTTCTGCTCACTTGTCTAAATTACAGGAAGAAAAGCTATTAAGGGTGCTACGTGAGCACAAGCGAGCAATTGGGTGGACAATGTCTGACATTAAAGGCATTAGTCCAGCTTTCTGCATGCACAAAATCCTCATGGAGGACGGACACAAGCCGAGTGTAGAACACCAACGCCGACTAAATCCAATCATGAAAGAAGTGGTAAGGAAAGAAGTGATTAAGTGGCTTGATGCAGGTATTGTATTTCCAATCTCTGATAGTAAATGGGTAAGCCCCGTTCAATGTGTGCCGAAGAAAGGGGGGATAACCGTAGTAGTTAATGAAAATAATGACTTAATTCCGACAAGAACTGTAACTGGATGGAGAATTTGCATAGATTACAGAAAACTAAACAATGCCACCCGGAAAGACCACTTTCCCCTGCCTTTTATTGACCAAATGCTTGATAGATTAGCTGGCCAGGAATACTACTGTTTCCTGGACGGTTATTCGGGGTATAATCAGATTGCTATAGCCCCAGAAGACCAAGAGAAAACTACATTTACATGTCCTTATGGCACGTATGCGTTCAAGAGAATGCCCTTCGGTCTTTGTAATGCACCTGCGACTTTTCAAAGGTGTATGATGGCTATTTTCACTGACATGGTTGAAAGATATGTAGAAGTATTCATGGACGATTTTTCTGTGTTTGGATGTTCTTTTGATAGTTGTTTGATGAACCTTGATAAAGTGCTAGCTAGGTGTGAAGAGACGAACTTGGTGCTAAACTGGGAAAAGTGCCATTTCATGGTACGTGAAGGTATAGTTTTGGGGCACAAGGTTTCAAAAGATGGTCTACAGGTGGATAAAGCAAAGGTGGAGACGATCGAAAAATTGCCCCCGCCGACATCCATAAAAGGCATTCGCAGTTTCTTGGGTCATGCAGGTTTTTATCGTCGTTTCATTAAAGATTTTTCGAAAATTTCTTCCCCTTTGTGCAGGCTTCTAGAGAAAGACGTTACCTTCAAGTTTGATAATGCATGTCTGAAAGCATTTGAGGAGCTGAAGGGAAGATTGGTGACTGCACCAATTATCATTGGCCCCGATTGGGCACAACCATTTGAGTTGATGTGCGATGCAAGTGACATAGCAATTGGAGCGGTGTTGGGGCAAAGGAGGGATAAAATCTTTCACTCCATTTATTATGCAAGCAAAACTATGAATCCAGCTCAGATGAATTATACAGTGACTGAAAAGGAGTTGCTTGCAGTGGTGTGGGCGTTTGACAAGTTCAGATCCTATCTAGTGGGAACCAAAGTCATCGTCTACACAGATCATTCAGCTATCAGATACCTATTTGAAAAGAAAGACGCCAAGCCGAGGCTGATTCGTTGGGTCCTCCTCTTGCAAGAATTTGACTTAGAGATCCGAGATCGAAAAGGGACAGAAAATCAAGTGGCCGATCATTTATCCAGATTAGAGAGCCGGAACCATGTAGCTGAAGGAGGGTCAATTAAAGAAACATTTCCGGATGAGCAAATATTGGCAATCACCTCAGGTGAAGCCCCATGGTATGCAGATTATGTGAATTTTATCGCAAGTGGGGTAACGCCACTAGAGTGGACAGCTGACAATAGAAGAAGATTCCTACATGATGTAAGGTTCTACGTGTGGGATGAGCCATTCCTATATAGGCAGTGTGCAGATCAGTTGGTGAGAAGGTGTGTTCCTGAGGAAGAGATGAAGGCTATACTACATGACTGCCATGCGTCACCATATGGAGGTCATCACGGCGGGGATAGAACCGCCCAAAAAGTGCTACAATCAGGTTTTTATTGGCCAAAATTGTTTAAGGATGCACATGCCTTCGTTAAAAATTGTGATAGATGCCAAAGAACTGGAACTATCACGAGGAAGCACGAGATGCCCTTGCAAAATATACTGGCGGTAGAACTTTTTGATGTTTGGGGGATTGATTTTATGGGACCATTCCCATATTCTAACGGACACAGATACATCTTGGTGGCGGTCGACTATGTTTCTAAGTGGGTAGAGGCCATAGCTCTTCCTACTAACGACGCAAAAGTTGTGGTAGGCTTTGTAAAGAAGCACATCTTCACACGTTTTGGGACCCCAAGAGTGTTGATAAGCGACGGGGGAACTCACTTTTGTAACAAACTGCTGAATAATATTCTTGCAAAATACGGAGTCAAGCACAAAGTTTCTACTGCCTATCATCCCCAAACGAGTGGTCAAGTAGAAGTTTCCAACAGAGAGGTCAAGCAGATTTTGGAAAAGACAGTAAGTATGAATAGAAAGGACTGGGCCGGGAAGCTGGATGACGCATTATGGGCATATCGCACTGCGTACAAGACCCCAATAGGCACTTCTCCGTACAGGTTGGTTTATGGGAAGGCCTGCCATCTGCCCGTCGAGCTTGAACACAAAGCTTATTGGGCGATTAAAAAGCTAAATATGGAGATGGACTTGGCCGGTGAAAAGAGATTGCTACAACTCGACGAGCTTGATGAGTTTCGATTGCATGCGTATGAAAATGCCAAATTGTATAAAGAGAAGACAAAAAGATGGCATGATAAGCATATCCAACATCGTGAGTTTGAACCAGGTCAACAAATTCTACTGTTTAATTCAAGGCTAAAGCTTTTTCCAGGAAAGCTTAAATCTCGATGGTCGGGTCCGTTTGAAGTGGTTAGTGTGAAACCTCATGGTGCGATAGAATTGTGTGAAAAGGGGTCCAATACGACATTCTTGGTAAATGGCCAAAGAGTAAAACACTATTGGGGTGGTGACATTGCACGTCACAAGACCACAATGGACTTAGTGGAGGCATGAAGAACATGTTGCGTCGTGCCGCGACGTTAAATCAGGCGCTTCTTGGGAGGCCACCCAAGTTAGTTAGTTTTTTTTTTTTTTTTTTTTTTTTCTCTCCTTTCTTTTCGTAGGACATAGATTTTATTCAAGAAAACGAGGCGGATGCGTCGCGTCCCCCTCAGCAAAAAAAAAATTGACGGGCCAATTGCTCAAGGCAGTGAAGTCTGCCTATCGCGCCCGTATCGCGTCCGAAAATTTTTTGAAGGAAAACGAGGCGGATGCGTCGCGTCCCCCTCAGCAAAAAAATTGACGGGCCAATTGCTCAAGGCAGTGAAGTCTGCCTATCGCGCCCGTATCGCGTCCGAAAATTTTTGAAGGAAGACAAGGGGATGCGTCGCGTCAAAGCTCGCACGCACAGGTAAGTAATATATATTTTAACACATCTTAAGATAACCTATTCGAACAAAAACGTTTCTTGCGACGCATCCACTCGTCTCGTTTTGGCGACGCCTACGAACGCAGAACAGAATTCTCTCATCGAAATTGTATCGCAATAAGATCAAACGCGACAGGTACGCATCATCCTCTTCGTTCTTCCGTTGGCTTCTCTCCAAATTCGTCTCTCCTCCCTCCTTCAATGGTAGCAACAAGTAGGTTTTGCAATTTCAAGATTTTTAGGGCTGTCGTTCTTGGTAGTTGTAATGGTTGAGAGATGATAAACTATAATTCCCTTCATCTCGTCCAACTTTGGGAGGGTAGTTGCACTGCTCAACTGATAGAATGAACTAGGCACACTTGTTGCATACCACATGTTCGACGAATTGTCCCTGAGAAAAATTTAGGCGTCGGTGAAGTCTGAGTAACCGAGCAACATTGGTGTATGCTTGAGAATAAGTGTGGGGTCGAGTGAGGGGCTATGTGAAATTGAGTTTTTGAAGAAAGTTATCACATACTTGCTGAAAGTCATGAGCTACAATTCCATGAAGAGTGAATGGCATGACTTTACAAATAAATTGAAGTCTGCAAGCTGTCGCAATTGCTTTCAGGCTGAACTTCGCTGTTTCATCTGCTAATTGTTGAATTCTTTGCATTGCAGGTACTTAGATTCGTAAAATGACAGCAGCGAGTAAACCATCCAAGCAACAAGACAAAGATGGTAACAAACAACCGCCCAAAAAGCCTACCGGAAGGGCAGCGGGCGGTCCAAATCCACAGAAAAAGAGGAAGCGGACGGAGAAGGAAATGGAACTGCTGCCTAGGCAGTTAAGTGATGATTCAGAGCAAGAGGAGGAGGAAACATTGGTCCGGAGGACAGTGAAGAAGGGTATTACACCAAGCAAAGGAATAGAGATACGAGAGCCTGTGACATACCAAAGAAAAGCTTCGAGAATGAGTGCTCCAACTGATAAAGGGAAGGAGAAGATTACTACAGAATCTGAATCCGATTCCGATTCGGACAATGACCACCTACAGATCAACATGAGTGATGAAGACGAAGGTGAACCCATAGACCGAGTTGATTGGGAGAAATACTTTGTTAATGAGAAGGCATTCCGAGCCTATAAGAAGATATTGGTTTCAAAGAAGTACATTCCGGAAAAGCCGATAAACATCGGACCACTTAAGACAAAGTACTCAGAGTTTCTCCAGTCAATTCGAGAGGTGCAAAAATGGGGACCCATTCTGAAAGGTCATGGCAAAGCCAACCTCACCATTGTTAGAGAGCTCTACGCCAATTGGCGTCACGCACGGGGAAACATTGTGCGAGTAAGAGGGATAGATATTAATGTGTCAGCTGAAGCTCTGAATAACTTCTTAAGGGTGCCACACACACTCACTGACAGGTTTGACGCCATATGCAAAACACCAGATTATGCACACATTAAGTCTGTCCTATGCCCTACCAGGAAGGATGCAGAATGGAAGCATGGGAGTATGGAGTACCACTCTATAGCAAAGGAATTCATGAGTGCGTTAGCACGTGTGGCTCTAAATTTCATTTGTAACCGACTGCTGCCATGCCAACATAAAACTGATGTCCCTCGTTACCGCGCACTCGTATTATATGCTTTATTAGAGGGGATACCACTCAACTTCGGAGCCATCATGCATGATCAAATGCAGCGAACCAGGATGAATTACAAGTGGAGGCTGTTCTTTGCTAATACCCTAACGGCTTTTTTAACAGAGAGGGGAGTACTATGGGACAAGGAGAATGATGACATTGAGGCTAAAGCTCCAGGACCATATGATGTCACTCATGTTCTAGAGCCGAACAAGGGAAGGTCTTCTAAGCTCACCGTCCAACAATTATTTGAGCATATGCAAGCAGATATGCAAGAGAACAGGGCTGAGCTGATAGCGACTCGTGTCGAGTTGAGTGCCACCAGGGATGAGTTGAGACAGACTCGTGCGGATCTAAGCCGAGTTCAGACCGAGCAGGCCACGATGATGAAGGAGATATCATTACTCCTCAGAGCTCTGGTTCAATGTGCAGGTACAGACATCTCCCAGCTGATTGCATCATCCACTGCCGGACCATCCACTCCTGTTCCTCCCATAGTCACCGAGGCTCCACTCAACAGGCCTATTGAGGTCGCTGTAACACCTGATACAGAATCAGCACCAGTTGTTGATGATAGGAATGCTATGGATGCAGATGCTCCTCCACCTTGACTTCAGGGAGTCCTTCTCACCCTACTTTACCTTGTTTGTGTGCGTTGGGGACAACGCACAATCCTAAGTGTGGGGTGGGGGTGATTTATGTTTGATGTATGGATGAATGTACTAATATATTCACTGGATTAATGGCATAAAATAGCAGTAAATTCATCTATATGGAGTAACTATCAGTTTATCTATTAGTTTATTTATAAAAAAAAAAAAAAAAGTATCTTTGTAGATAGTAATAATCCCCTGTGGTTTTTCTTTGTGCCTCGGTTCTTTTCCATGGGATGTAGTTTGAACCGGGTAATTTTGTTTTCTTTTTAGAGTAGAGTAGGAATGTAGGGAATAAAAGGAGGAAGAATGATGAACCTAGGTGACCTTGACTTGGTTGATACTGGCATATTTAAGCTTTTACATATGTAATATCTTCCCTTCTCACTCTGAAATTATTGATGATGCCTTGTTAAAACGGATAGCATGTTTTGTTGCAGCCTATTTCTCATTTTTCTTGACTTGTGTTCACTTTGCGTTTAATGCTTAATATCTCGTTGCTCCGTGAATACTTGCATTGTTTGAGAGTCGGAATGTGACCGTCCTTAGCGAGTCATGTGCCATGTGTGGTGAGGTTTTTGTGTAGTCCATGTAATGTACTTGTGTCTAGAACTTGCCCGGTATGTGAGTTGAAGCGAAATTTTAGGTGATGCTCGGTTTGAAAAATGATTTTAGGCTTTCTTTGATCTTTTTGAGCTTATTGCTTATCACAAATAAAATCTATCCCTAGTTAACCCTTTTGAGCCTGTAGACCTTTTATTTGGTACCCACATTACAAGCCTATACCCTTTTTATTCTTAATTGACATTGTTTTGATCCTTTTACCTCTTAAAGCACTTTAATTGTTAGATGAGCGCTAAAAGAAGTAAGAAGGGACTAAGTGTGGGGTGACTTTTGAGTGGAACCAATGAAAGAAAGAAGGGTGCACTTATTTTGTAAAATAATACGCCACTAGCGAAAAAAAAAAAAAGAAAAAAAAAAAAAAAAAAAGAAAGAAAAATATAGAGGAATAAATTGTTGTCTTATTCTTGCTAGTGGGTATGAATTAAAGTAGTGCTTAAAGAAAGAGAAAATATTGTTGGGGTGATATTATTTGTGAAATTGAAGTGGTGTTGAAGAATTTGCGCTTAAAGTAATTTTGTGATGTATTAAAGTGCTTAGGAAGTTGAGTCACTATTCCTAAAATATATCCTACCCGTCCCTTAGCCCACATTACAACCATGAAAAAAGTCCTAATTGATTTTAGATCGAGCGAGCTTACATTAGTAGAGATTTACATTAAGGGCAAGCCTATGGTACCAACTGCATGCATGCGACTTCTTTTTGTGAGAGTGAGCGATTTTCTTTGTGAGCATGAGATTCGAATGTGTGGATTGATTCTACTCTCTTTGCTTTTGTTGTGAGGGCACATGGTTTCACGAGGGATAGGTAACGTTATTAGACTTCTCTATGATGTTGGTTGTTCAAGCCATGAGTGCATTGTGACATTGAGTCGGTTTTTGAGGTTAGGATTGTTGTGAGCATGTTGTCTTTGTTCGAATATGTTTAAAGAAGGGCATAAGAAAAGGGAAGTGTGTTGATGCATAGTCTAGAGCCTAATTGTAGCAAATAACCACGGTCATAGGTGCAGTGTGCTTTGAACGATAAGAGTTTAATTTTGTTTCGTCTACTATATGATGGTTTGTTCGAGGACGAACAAAGGTTTAAGTGTGGGGTAGTGATGTTTGGCATATTTCGATATGTGTTAATGTTACTTTACCCATGCTTTAACCACTTTTTGATGTTATTTAATCTTTAAAACACCCAACATGGTGTAATTATTGGTTTGATGACTAATTAAGTTATGTGTGACGATTTAAGGTGTTCGGAGTGCAAAATATGAAGAAAAGGTGGTTTAGCTAGAGGAAGAAGGGTTGGATGCGTCGCATCCAACCTAGGAAAACATCATCCTGCATGCAACCTTAGCAGTGAAGTTGTGCCATCGCGTCCGCCATCGCATGCGAAACTGGGAAGTAGAAGTGAAGCTGGATGCGTCGCGTCCACCATCGCATGCGAAGCTGAGAAATAGAGGACAAGGTGGATGCGTCGCATCCGCCTTCGCAGGCAAAAATTGAAATGGAGGACAAGGTGGATGCGTCGCATCCACCTTAGCATCAATCCCTGAAGCCGAATTGGACTAGGAATGGGAGAGCTTTGGCCCACGACTTTTGTACGCAATATATAAGCTAAAAACGCCTCTTTTAGGTTATCTAACAGATTGGGAAGAGGAAAAAAACCAGGAAAAAGCTTTGAAGGCCGGAATTCATCAAGTTTCATCTTTCTCCCACCAAACTTAGTAATTTTTATGTTTCTTTGTATGATTTGTTGTTTGGCTACCATGTCTATGTGGAGCTAAACTTCACGTTCTAGGGTTGTGGTTCTTTCATGACTATTGTTATTCGGATATTGATTTTGACTTCTTGATTTATCATATTAGTTTATTTATTCAATCTTGCGCTTAATTATTTAATTGCTTGATCACCAATTGAATATTATCTACGAATCTAGAATTGAACTCGAAAGTGGGAATTCTATATTGCATATAGGATTGAGTAGGGCAAGTTCTTGAACTCGGGCATCGGGGAACGGATTCGTGGTTAGGATAGACATATACCTAATTACCTTGCTTGGTTGATTTACAGGAATTATAAATGCGTTCTTGTTGATTCTAACTCCATAGACATATAGGCGTTAGGTTAGCTTGAATAGGCGAGTAAGAACTCGACAGATTCTTATGAGCAATATTAACCCTGTCAACCAATAAGCTAGATAAATTAGTCGGTCAATTCAATTGAAGAATACAATAGGATTGTTAGATAGACCATAACCCTAGATCGTTTTCATTACATTGATATCATTAAAATCTGCTCTTCCTCTGTTCAAAGTTTATTATTTATATTTTTCTTATTTAATTAGTTAGAATAAAATATTTTTAGATTTAATTCTTATTTAGATAATTAAGATAGGCTAATTTAGTTAATAGCTAATCATAAGTCCTCGTGGGTTCGACATCCGACTTTGAGTCACTTTATTACTTGACGACCGCGTATACTTGCGTGAGTGTGTTTGGTCGCAACACCTGCCAACAGAACAATTACCATTACCATCTCCAGGAAATGATTGCCCATATTCCAACCTTTCATCCTTGAAACCTAAGTGGCATGAACCACCATCATCATCACAATATTGCCTTGAAAGTTCTACAACAGCTCTAGCATCTAGGCTTGCATATTCTGCAAACTCAGCCGCTGCTTGAGCAGCATAGGTAGCATCCATAAATTTCATGTTCCAATTCTGCCTGCCAATAGAAAAATTACCATTACCATCTCCCAGAAATGATTGCCCATGTTCAAACCTTTCATCCTTGAAACCTAAGTGGCATGAACCACCATCATCAACTCAATATTGCCTTGAAAGTTCTATAATAACTCTGGCAGCTAGGCTTGAATATTATGCAAATTCAGCCGCTGCTTGAGCAGCAGAGGTAGCATCCTTAAATTTCATGTTCCAATTTCGCCTGCCAATAGAAAAATTACCATTACCATCTCTAGGAAATGATTGCCTATGTTCCAACCTTTCATCCTTGAAACCTAAGTGGCATGAACAACCATCATCAACACAATATTGCCTTGAAAGTTCTACAACAACTCTGGCAGCTGGGCTTGCATGTTCTACAAACTCAGCCGCTGCTTGAGCAGCAGAGGTAGCATCCTTAAATTTCATGTTCCAATTCTGCATGCCAACAGAAAAATTACCATTACTATATCTAGGAAATGATTGCCCATGTTCAAACCTTTCATCCTTGAAACCTAAGTGGCATGAACCACCATCATCAAAAAAATATTGCCTTGAAAGTTCTACAACAGCTCTGGAATCTAGGCTTGCATATTCTGCAAACTCAGCCGCTGCTTGAGCAGCAGAGGTAGCATCCATAAATTTCATGTTCCAATTCTGCCTGCCAACAGAAAAATTACCATTACTATCTCTAGGAAATGATTGCCCATGTTCAAACCTTTCATCCTTGAAACCTAAGTGGCATGAACGACCACCATCATCACAATATTGCCTCTAAAGTTCTACAACACCTCTGGCAGCTAGGCTTGCATGTTCTGCAAACTTAGCCGCTGCTTGAGCAGCAGAGGTAGCATCCATAAATTTCATGTTCCAATTCTGCCTGCCAACAGAAAAATTACCATTACTATCTCCAGGAAATGATTGCCCATGTTCCAACCTTTCATCCTTGAAACCTAAGTGCCATGAACCACTATCATCATCACAATATTGCCTTGAAAGTTCTACAACAGCTCTGGAATCTAGGCTTGCATATTCTGCAAACTCAGCCGCTGCTTGAGCAGCAGAGGTAGCATCCATAAATTTCATGTTCCAATTCTGCCTGCCAACAGAAAAATTACCATTACTATCTCTAGGAAATGATTGCCCATGTTCAAACCTTTCATCCTTGAAACCTAAGTGGCATGAACCACCACCATCATCACAATATTGCCTCTAAAGTTCTACAACACCTCTGGCAGCTAGGCTTGCATGTTCTGCAAACTTAGCCGCTGCTTGAGCAGCAGAGGTAGCATCCATAAATTTCATGTTCTAATTCTGCCTGCCAACAGAAAAATTACCATTACTATCTCTAGGAAATGATTGCCCATGTTCAAACCTTTCATCCTTGAAACCTAAGTGGCATGAACAACCATCATCAACACAATATTGCCTTTAAAGTTCTACAACAACTCTGGCAGCTGGGCTTGCATGTTCTACAAACTCAGCCGCTACTTGAGCAGCAGAGGTAGCATCCTTAAATTTCATGTTCCAATTCTGCCTGCCAACAGAAAAATTACCATTACTATATCTAGGAAATGATTGCCCATGTTCAAACCTTTCATCCTTTAAACCTAAGTGGCATGAACCACCATCATCAAAAAAATATTGCCTTGAAAGTTCTACAACAGCTCTGGAATCTAGGCTTGCATATTCTGCAAACTCAGCCGCTGCTTGAGCAGCAGAGGTAGCATCCATAAATTTCATGTTCCAATTCTGCCTGCCAACAGAAAAATTACCATTACTATCTCTAGGAAATGATTGCCCATGTTCAAACCTTTCATCCTTGAAACCTAAGTGGCATGAACCACCACCATCATCACAATATTGCCTCTAAAGTTCTACAACACCTCTGGCAGCTAGGCTTGCATGTTCTGCAAACTTAGCCGCTGCTTGAGCAGCAGAGGTAGCATCCATAAATTTCATGTTCCAATTCTGCCTGCCAACAGAAAAATTACCATTACTATCTCCAGGAAATGATTGCCCATGTTCCAACCTTTCATCCTTGAAACCTAAGTGCCATGAACCACTATAATAACTCTGGCATCTAGGCTTGCATATTCTGCAAACTCAGCCACTGCTTGAGCAGCAGAGGTAGCATCCATAAATTTCATGTTCCAATTTCGCCTGCCAATAGAAAAATTACCATTACCATCTCTAGGAAATGATTGCCTATGTTCCAACCTTTCATCCTTGAAACCTAAGTGGCATGAACAACCATCATCAACACAATATTGCCTTGAAAGTTCTACAACAACTCTGGCAGCTGGGCTTGCATGTTCTACAAACTCAGCCGCTGCTTGAGCAGCAGAGGTAGCATCCTTAAATTTCATGTTCCAATTCTGCCTGCCAACAGAAAAATTACCATTACTATATCTAGGAAATGATTGCCCATGTTCAAACCTTTCATCCTTGAAACCTAAGTGGCATGAACCACCATCATCAAAAAAATATTGCCTTGAAAGTTCTACAACAGCTCTGGAATCTAGGCTTGCATATTCTGCAAACTCAGCCGCTGCTTGAGCAGCAGAGGTAGCATCCATAAATTTCATGTTCCAATTCTGCCTGCCAACAGAAAATTACCATTACTATCTCTAGGAAATGATTGCCCATGTTCAAACCATTCATCATTGAAACCTAAGTGGCATGAACCACCACCATCAACACAATATTGCCTTTAAAGTTCTACAACAGCTCTGGCAGCTAGGCTTGCATATTCTGCAAACTCAGCCGCTGCTTGAGTAGCAGAGGTAGCATCCATAAATTTCATGTTCCAATTCTGCCTGCCAACAGAAAAATTACCATTACCATCTCCAGAAAATGATTGCCCATGTTCCAACCTTTCATCCTTGAAACCGAAGTAGCATGAACCACCATCATCAACACAATATTGCCTTGAAAGTTCTACAACAGCTCTGGCATCTAGGCTTGCATATTCTGCAAACTCAGCCACTGCTTGAGCAGCAGAGGTAGCATCCATAAATTTCATGTTCCAATTCTGCCTGCCAATAGAATAATTACCATTACCATCTCCAGGAAATGATTGCCCATGTTCCAACCTTTCATCCTTGAAACCTAAGTGGCATGAACCACCATCATCAACACAATATTGCCTTGAAAGTTCTACAACAGCTCTGGCATCTAGGCTTGCATATTCTGCCAACTCAGCCGCTGCTTGAGGAGCAGAGGTAGCATCCATAAATTTCATGTTCCAATTCTGCCTGCCAACAGAAAAATTACCATTACCATCTCCAGGAAATGATTGCCAATTTTCCAACCTTTCATCCTAGAAACCTAAGTGGCATGAACCACCATCATCAACACAATATTGCCTTGAAAGTTCTACAACAGCTCTGGCAACTAGGCTTGAATATTCTGCAAACTCAGCCGCTGCTTGAGCAGCAGAGGTAGCATCCATAAATTTCATGTTCCAATTCTTCCTGCCAATAGAAAAATTACCATTACCATCTCCAGGAAATGATTGCCCATGTTCCTACCTTTCATCCTTGAAACCTAAGTGGCATGAACCACCATCATCAACACAATATTGCCTTGAAAGTTCTACAACAGCTCTGGCATCTAGGCTTGCATATTCTGCAAACTCAGCCGCTGCTTGAGCAGCAGAGGTAGCATCCTTAAATTTCATGTTCCAATTCTGCCTGCCAACAGAAAAATTACCATTACCATCTCTAGGAAATGATTGCCCATGTTCCAACCTTTCATCCTTGAAACCTAAGTGGCATGAACCACCATCATCAACAAAATATTGCCTTGAAAGTTCTACAACAGCTCTGGCAGCTAAGCTTGCATGTTCTGCAATCTCAGCCGCTGCTTGAGAAGCAGAGGTAGCATCCATAAATTTCATGTTCCAATTCTGCCTGCCAATAGAAAAATTACCATTACCATCTCCCAGAAATGATTGCCCATGTTCAAACCTTTCATCCTTGAAACCTAAGTGGCATGAACCACCATCATCAACTCAATATTGCCTTGAAAGTTCTATAATAACTCTGGCAGCTAGGCTTGAATGTTCTGCAAACTCAGCCGCTGCTTGAGCAGCAGAGGTAGCATCCTTAAATTTCATGTTCCAATTCTGCCTGCCAATAGAAAAATTACCATTACCATCTCTAGGAAATGATTGCCTATGTTCCAACCTTTCATCCTTGAAACCTAAGTGGCATGAACCACCATCATCAACAAAATATTGCCTTGAAAGTTCTACAACAGCTCTGGCAGCTAGGCTTGAATGTTATGCAAACTCAGCCGCTGCTTGAGCAGCAGAGGTAGCATCCTTAAATTTCATGTTCCAATTTCGCATGCCAACAGAAAAATTACCATTACTATATCTAGGAAATGATTGCCCATGTTCAAACCTTTCATCCTTGAAACCTAAGTGGCATGAACCACCATCATCAAAACAATATTGCCTTGAAAGTTCTACAACAGCTCTGGAATCTAGGCTTGCATGTTCTGCAAACTCAGTCGCTGCTTGAGCAGCAGAGGTAGCATCCATAAATTTCATGTTCCAATTCTGCCTGCCAACAGAAAAATTACCATTAACTATCTCTAGGAAATGATTGCCCATGTTCAAACCTTTCATCCTTGAAACCTAAGTGGCATGAACCACCACCATCATCACAATATTGCCTCTAAAGTTCTACAACACCTCTGGCAGCTAGGCTTGCATGTTCTGCAAACTTAGCCGCTGCTTGAGCAGCAGAGGTAGCATCCATAAATTTCATGTTCCAATTCTGCCTGCCAACAGAAAAATTACCATTACTATCTCCAGGAAATGATTGCCCATGTTCCAACCTTTCATCCTTGAAACCTAAGTGCCATGAACCACTATCATCATCACAATATTGCCTTGAAAGTTCTACAATAGCTCTGGCATCTAGGCTTGCATATTCTGCAAACTCAGCCGCTGCTTGAGCAGCAGATTTAGCATCCATAAATTTCATGTTCCAATTTTGCCTGCCAATAGAAAAATTACCATTACCATCTCCAGGAAATGATTGCCCATATTCCAACCTTTCATCCTTGAAACCTAAGTGGCATGAACCACCATCATCATCACAATATTGCGTTGAAAGTTCTACAACAGCTCTAGCATCTAGGCTTGCATATTCTGCAAACTCAGCCGCTGCTTGAGCAGCATAGGTAGCATCCATAAATTTCATGTTCCAATTCTGCCTGCCAATAGAAAAATTACCATTACCATCTCCCAGAAATGATTGCCCATGTTCAAACCATTCATCCTTGAAACCTAAGTGGCATGAACCACCACCATCAACTCAATATTGCCTTGAAAGTTCTACAATAACTCTGGCAGCTGGGCTTGAATGTTATGCAAATTCAGCCGCTGCTTGAGCAGCAGAGGTAGCATCCTTAAATTTCATGTTCCAATTTCGCCTGCCAACAGAAAAATTACCATTACCATCTCTAGGAAATGATTGCCTATGTTCCAACCTTTCATCCTTGAAACCTAAGTGGCATGAACAACCATCATCAACACAATATTGCCTTGAAAGTTCTACAACAACTCTGGCAGCTGGGCTTGCATGTTCTGCAAACTCAGCCGCTGCTTGAGCAGCATAGGTAGCATCCATAAATTTCATGTTCCAATTCTGCCTGCCAATGGAAAAATTACCATTACCATCTCCCAGAAATGATTGCCCATGTTCAAACCTTTCATCCTTGAAACCTAAGTGGCATGAACCACCATCATCAACACAATATTGCCTTGAAATTTCTACAACAGCTCTGGCAGCTAGGCTTGCATGTTCTGCAAACTCAGCCGCTGCTTGAGCAGCAGAGGTAGCATCCTTAAATTTCATGTTCCAATTCTGCCTGCCAACAGAAAAATTACCATTAACATCTCTAGGAAATGATTGCCCATGTTCAAACCTTTCATCCTTGAAACCTAAGTGGCATGAACCACCATCATCAACTCAATATTGCCTTGAAAGTTCTACAACAACTCTGGCAGCTAGGCTTGAATGTTATGCAAATTCAACCGCTGCTTGAGCAGCAGAGGTAGCATCCTTAAATTTTATGTTACAATTTCGCCTGCCAACAGAAAAATTACCAATACAATCTCTAGGAAATGATTGCCCATGTTCCAACCTTTCATCCTTGAAACCTAAGTGGCATGAACCACCATCATCAACACAATATTGCCTTGAAAGTTCTACAACAGCTCTAGCATCTAGGCTTGCATATTCTGCAAACTCAGCCGCTGCTTGAGCAGCATAGGTAGCATCCATAAATTTCATGTTCCAATTCTGCCTGCCAATAGGAAAATTACCATTACCATCTCCCAGAAATGATTGCCCATGTTCAAACCTTTCATCCTTGAAACCTAAGTGGCATGAACCACCATCATCAACTCAATATTGCCTTGAAAGTTCTATAATAACTCTGGCAGCTAGGCTTGAATGTTATGCAAATTCAGCCGCTGCTTGAGCAGTAGAGGTAGCATCCTTAAATTTCATGTTCCAATTTCGCCTGCCAACAGAAAAATTACCATTACCATCTCTAGGAAATGATTGCCTATGTTCCAACCTTTCATCCTTGAAACCTAAGTGGCATGAACAACCATCATTAACACAATATTGCCTTGAAAGTTCTACAACAACTCTGGCAGCTGGGCTTGCATGTTCTACAAACTCAGCCGCTGCTTGAGCAGCAGAGGTAGCATCCTTAAATTTCATGTTCCAATTCTGCCTGCCAACAGAAAAATTACCATTACTATCTCTAGGAAATGATTGCCCATGTTCCAACCTTTCATCCTTGAAACCTAAGTGGCATGAACCACCATCATCAACAAAATATTGCCTTGAAAGTTCTACAACAGCTCTGGCAGCTAAGCTTGCATGTTCTGCAAACTCAGCCGCTGCTTGAGCAGCAGAGGTAGCATCCTTAAATTTCATGTTCCAATTCTGCCTGCCAACAGAAAAATTACCATTACCATCTCCAGGAAATGATTGCCCATGTTCCAACCTTTCATCCTTGAAACCTAAGTGGCATGAACCACCATCATCAACACAATATTGCCTTGAAAGTTCTACAACAGCTCTGGCATCTAGGCTTGCATATTCTGCAAACTCAGCCGCTGCTTGAGCAGCATAGGTAGCATCCATAAATTTCATGTTCCAATTCTGCCTGCCAATAGAAAAATTACCATTACCATCTCCCAGGAAATGATTGCCCATGTTCAAACCTTTCATCCTTGAAACCTAAGTGGCATGAACCACCATCATCAACTCAATATTGCCTTGAAAGTTCTATAATAACTCTGGCAGCTAGGCTTGAATATTATGCAAATTCAGCCGCTGCTTGAGCAGCAGAGGTAGCATCCTTAAATTTCATGTTCCAATTTCGCCTGCCAATAGAAAAATTACCATTACCATCTCTAGGAAATGATTGCCTATGTTCCAACCTTTCATCCTTGAAACCTAAGTGGCATGAACAACCATCATCAACACAATATTGCCTTGAAAGTTCTACAACAACTCTGGCAGCTGGGCTTGCATGTTCTACAAACTCAGCCGCTGCTTGAGCAGCAGAGGTAGCATCCATAAATTTCATGTTCCAATTTTGCCTGCCAATAGAAAAATTACCATTACCATCTCCAGGAAATGATTGCCCATATTCCAACCTTTCATCCTTGAAACCTAAGTGGCATGAACCACCATCATCATCACAATATTGCCTTGAAAGTTCTACAACAGCTCTAGCATCTAGGCTTGCATATTCTGCAAACTCAGCCGCTGCTTGAGCAGCATAGGTAGCATCCATAAATTTCATGTTCCAATTCTGCCTGCCAATAGAAAAATTACCATTACCATCTCCCAGAAATGATTGCCCATGTTCAAACCATTCATCCTTGAAACCTAAGTGGCATGAACCACCACCATCAACTCAATATTGCCTTGAAAGTTCTACAATAACTCTGGCAGCTGGGCTTGAATGTTATGCAAATTCAGCCGCTGCTTGAGCAGCAGAGGTAGCATCCTTAAATTTCATGTTCCAATTTCGCCTGCCAACAGAAAAATTACCATTACCATCTCTAGGAAATGATTGCCTATGTTCCAACCTTTCATCCTTGAAACCTAAGTGGCATGAACAACCATCATCAACACAATATTGCCTTGAAAGTTCTACAACAACTCTGGCAGCTGGGCTTGCATGTTCTGCAAACTCAGCCGCTGCTTGAGCAGCATAGGTAGCATCCATAAATTTCATGTTCCAATTCTGCCTGCCAATAGAAAAATTACCATTACCATCTCCCAGAAATGATTGCCCATGTTCAAACCTTTCATCCTTGAAACCTAAGTGGCATGAACCACCATCATCAAAAAAATATTGCCTTGAAAGTTCTACAACAGCTCTGGCAGCTAAGCTTGCATGTTCTGCAAACTCAGCCGCTGCTTGAGCAGCAGAGGTAGCATTCTTAAATTTCATGTTCCAATTCTGCCTGCCAACAGAAAAATTACCATTAACATCTCTAGGAAATGATTGCCCATGTTCAAACCTTTCATCCTTGAAACCTAAGTGGCATGAACCACCATCATCAACTCAATATTGCCTTGAAAGTTCTACAACAACTCTGGCAGCTAGGCTTGAATGTTATGCAAATTCAACCGCTGCTTGAGCAGCAGAGGTAGCATCCTTAAATTTAATGTTACAATTTCGCCTGCCAACAGAAAAATTACCAATACAATCTCTAGGAAATGATTGCCCATGTTCCAACCTTTCATCCTTGAAACCTAAGTGGCATGAACCACCATCATCAACACAATATTGCCTTGAAAGTTCTACAACAGCTCTAGCATCTAGGCTTGCATATTCTGCAAACTCAGCTGCTGCTTGAGCAGCATAGGTAGCATCCATAAATTTCATGTTCCAATTCTGCCTGCCAATAGGAAAATTACCATTACCATCTCCCAGAAATGATTGCCCATGTTCAAACCTTTCATCCTTGAAACCTAAGTGGCATGAACCACCATCATCAACTCAATATTGCCTTGAAAGTTCTATAATAACTCTGGCAGCTAGGCTTGAATGTTATGCAAATTCAGCCGCTGCTTGAGCAGCAGAGGTAGCATCCTTAAATTTCATGTTCCAATTTCGCCTGCCAACAGAAAAATTACCATTACCATCTCTAGGAAATGATTGCCTATGTTCCAACCTTTCATCCTTGAAACCTAAGTGGCATGAACAACCATCATCAACACAATATTGCCTTGAAAGTTCTACAACAACTCTGGCAGCTGGGCTTGCATGTTCTACAAACTCAGCCGCTGCTTGAGCAGCAGAGGTAGCATCCTTAAATTTCATGTTCCAATTCTGCCTGCCAACAGAAAAATTACCATTACTATCTCTAGGAAATGATTGCCCATGTTCAAACCTTTCATCCTTGAAACCTAAGTGGCATGAACCACCATCATCAAAAAAATATTGCCTTGAAAGTTCTACAACAGCTCTGGCAGCTAAGCTTGCATGTTCTGCAAACTCAGCCGCTGCTTGAGCAGCAGAGGTAGCATTCTTAAATTTCATGTTCCAATTCTGCCTGCCAACAGAAAAATTACCATTAACATCTCTAGGAAATGATTGCCCATGTTCAAACCTTTCATCCTTGAAACCTAAGTGGCATGAACCACCATCATCAACTCAATATTGCCTTGAAAGTTCTACAACAGCTCTAGCATCTAGGCTTGCATATTCTGCAAACTCAGCCGCTGCTTGAGCAGCATAGGTAGCATCCATAAATTTCATGTTCCAATTCTGCCTGCCAATAGAAAAATTACCATTACCATCTCCCAGAAATGATTGCCCATGTTCAAACCTTTCATCCTTGAAACCTAAGTGGCATGAACCACCATCATCAACTCAATATTGCCTTGAAAGTTCTATAATAACTCTGGCAGCTAGGCTTGAATATTATGCAAATTCAGCCGCTGCTTGAGCAGCAGAGGTAGCATCCTTAAATTTCATGTTCCAATTTCGCCTGCCAATAGAAAAATTACCATTACCATCTCTAGGAAATGATTGCCTATGTTCCAACCTTTCATCCTTGAAACCTAAGTGGCATGAACAACCATCATCAACACAATATTGCCTTGAAAGTTCTACAACAACTCTGGCAGCTGGGCTTGCATGTTCTACAAACTCAGCCGCTGCTTGAGCAGCAGAGGTAGCATCCTTAAATTTCATGTTCCAATTCTGCCTGCCAACAGAAAAATTACCATTACTATATCTAGGAAATGATTGCCCATGTTCAAACCTTTCATCCTTGAAACCTAAGTGGCATGAACCACCATCATCAAAAAAATATTGCCTTGAAAGTTCTACAATAGCTCTGGCAGCTAAGCTTGCATGTTCTGCAAACTCAGCCGCTGCTTGAGCAGCAGAGGTAGCATCCATAAAATTTCATGTTCCAATTCTGCTTGCCAACAGAAAAATTACCATTACCATCTCCAGGAAATGATTGCCCATGTTCAAACCTTTCATCCTTGAAACCTAAGTGGCATGAACCACCATCATCAACTCAATATTGCCTTGAAAGTTCTACAACAACTCTGGCAGCTAGGCTTGAATGTTATGCAAATTCAGCCGCTGCTTAAGCAGCAGAGGTAGCATCCTTAAATTTTATGTTCCAATTTCGCCTGCCAACAGAAAAATTACCAATACCATCTCTAGGAAATTATTGCCCATGTTCCAACCTTTCATCCTTGAAACCTAAGTGGCATGAACCACCATCATCAACACAATATTGCCTTGAAAGTACTACAACAGCTCTGGTAGCAGGGCTTGCATGTTCTACAAACTCAGCCGCTGCTTGAGCAGCAGAGGTAGCATCCCCAAATTTCCTATTCCAATTCTGCCTGCCAACAGAAAAATTACCATTACCTTCTCAAGGAAATAATTGCCCTTGTTCCAACCTTTCATCCTTGAAACCTAAGTGGCATGAACCACCACCATCAACATAATATTGCCTCTAAAGTTGTACAACAGCTCTGGCAGCTAGGCTTGCATATTCTGCAAACTCGGCCGCTGCTTGAGCAGCAGAGGTAGCATCCATAAGTTTCATGTTCCAATTCTGCCTGCCAACAGAAAAATTACCATTACCATCTCCAGGAAATGATTGCCCATGTTCCAACCTTTCATCCTTGAAACCTAAGTGGCATGAACCACCATCATCATCACAATATAGCCTTGAAAGTTCTACAACAGCTCTGGCATCTAGGCTTGCATATTCTGCAAACTCAGCCGCTGCTTGATCAGCAGAGGTAGCATTCTTAAATTTTATGCTCCAATTCTGCCTGCAAATAGAAAAATTACCATTCACATCTCTAGGAAATGATTGCCCATGTCCAAACCTTTCATCCTTGAAACCTAAGTGGCATGAACCACCAACATCAACTCAATATTGCCTTGAAAGTTCTACAACAACTCTGGCAGCTAGGCTTGACTGTTATGCAAATTCAGCCGCTGCTTGAGCAGCAGAGGTAGCATCCTTAAATTTCATGTTCCAATTTCGCCTGCCAATAGAAAAATTACCATTACCATCTCTAGGAATTGATTGCCCATGTTCAAACCTTTCATCCTTGAAACCTAAGTGGCGTGAACCACCATCATCAACAAAATATTGCCTTGAAAGTTCTACAACAGCTCTGGCAGCTAAGCTTGCATGTTCTGCAAACTCAGCCGCTGCTTGAGTAGTAGAGGTAGCATCCTTAAATTTCGTGTTCAAATTCTGCCCGCAAACAGAAAAATTACCATTACCATCTCAAGGAAATGATTGCCCATGTTCCAACCTTTCATCCTTGAAACCTAAGTGGCATGAACCACCATCATAAAAAAACATTGCCTTGAAAGTTCTACAACAGCTCTGGCATCTAGGCTTGCATATTCTGCAAACTCAGCCGCTGCTTGAGCAGCAGAGGTAGCATCCATAAATTTCATGTTCCAATTCTGCCTGCCAACAGACAAATTGCCATTAACATCTCTAGGAAATGATTGCCCATGTTCAAACCTTTCATCCTTGAAACCTAAGTGGCATGAACCACCATCATCAACTCAATATTGCCTTGAAAGTTCTACAACAACTCTGGCAGCTAGGCTTGAATGTTATGCAAACTCAGCCGCTGCTTGAGCAGCAGAGGTAGCATCCTTAAATTTCATGTTCCAATTTCGCCTGCCAACAGAAAAATTACCAGGTAGCATCCATAAATTTCATGTTCCAATTCTGCCTGCCAACAGAAAAATTACCATTACCATCTCCAGAAAATGATTGCCCATGTTCCAACCTTTCATCCTTGAAACCGAAGTAGCATGAACCACCATCATCAACACAATATTGCCTTGAAAGTTCTACAACAGCTCTGGCATCTAGGCTTGCATATTCTGCAAACTCAGCCACTGCTTGAGCAGCAGAGGTAGCATCCATAAATTTCATGTTCCAATTCTGCCTGCCAACAGAATAATTACCATTACCATCTCCAGGAAATGATTGCCCATGTTCCAACCTTTCATCCTTGAAACCTAAGTGGCATGAACCACCATCATCAACACAATATTGCCTTTAAAGTTCTACAACAGCTCTGGTAGCTAGGCTTGCATGTTCTGCAAACTCAGCCGCTGCTTGAGCAGCAGAGGTAGCATCCTTAAATTTCATGTTCCAATTTTGCTTGCCAACAAAAAAATTACCATTCATATCTCCAGGAAATGATTGCCCATGTTCCAACTTTTCATCCTTGAAACCTAAGTGGCATGAACCACCATCATCAAAAAAATATTGCCTTGAAAGTTCTACAACAGCTCTGGCATCTAGGCTTGCATATTCTGCAAACTCAGCCGCTGCTTGAGCAGCAGAGGTAGCATCCATAAATTTCATGTTCCAATTCTGCCTGCCAACAGAAAAATTACCATTACCATCTCCAGGAAATGATTGCCCATGTTCCAACCTTTCATCCTTGAAACCTAAGTGGCATGAACCACCATCATCAACTCAATATTGCCTTGAAAGTTCTACAACAACTCTGGCAGCTAGGCTTGAATGTTATGAAAATTCAGCCGCTGCTTGAGCAGCAGAGGTGGCATCCTTAAATTTCATGTTCCAATTTCGCCTGCCAACAGAAAAATTACCATTACCATCTCTAGGAAATGATTGCCCATGTTCCAACCTTTCATCCTTGAAACCTAAGTGGCATGAACCACCATCATCAACACAACATTGCCTTGAAAGTTCTACAACAGCTCTGGCAGCCGCTAGGCTTGCATATTCTGCAAACTCAGCCGCTGCTTGAGCAGCAGAGGTAGCATCCAAAAATTTCATGTTCCAATTCTGCGTGCCAACAGAATAATTACCATTACCATCTCCAGGAAATGATTGCCCATGTTCCAACCTTTCATCCTTGAAACCTAAGTGGCATGAACCACCATCATCAACACAATATTGCCTTTAAAGTTCTACAATAGCTCTGGTAGCTAGGCTTGCATGTTTTGCAAACTCAGCCGCTGCTTGAGTAGTAGAGGTAGCATCCTTAAATTTCTTATTCAAATTCTGCCCGCAAACAAAAATATTGCCATTCATATCTCCAGGAAATGATTGCCCATGTTCCAACCTTTCATCCTTGAAACCTAAGTGGCATGAACCACCATCATCAAAAAAACATTGCCTTGAAAGTTCTACAACAGCTCTGGCATCTAGGCTTGCATATTCTGCAAACTCAGCCGCTGCTTGAGCAGCAGAGGTAGCATCCATAAATTTCATGTTCCAATTTTGCCTGCCAACGGAAAAATTACCATTACCATCTCCAGGAAATGATTGCCCATGTTCCAACCTTTCATCCTTGAAACCTAAGTGGCATGAACCACCATCATCAACAAAATATTGCCTTGAAAGTTCTACAACAGCTCTGGCAGCTAAGCTTGCATGTTCTGCAATCTCAGCCGCTGCTTGAGCAGTAGAGGTAGCATTCTTAAATCTTATGCTCCAATTCTGCCTGCAAATAGAAAAATTACCATTCACATCTCTAGGAAATGATTGCCCATGTTCAAACCTTTCATCCTTGAAACCTAAGTGGCATGAACCACCATCATCAACTCAATATTGCCTTGAAAGTTCTACAACAACTCTGGCAGCTAGGCTTGAATGTTATGAAAATTCAGCCGCTGCTTGAGCAGCAGAGGTGGCATCCTTAAATTTCATGTTCCAATTTCGCCTGCCAACAGAAAAATTACCATTACCATCTCTAGGAAATGATTGCCCATGTTCCAACCTTTCATCCTTGAAACCTAAGTGGCATGAACCACCATCATCATCACAATATTGCCTTGAAAGTTCTACAACAGCTCTGGCATCTAGGCTTGCATATTCTGCAAACTCAGCCGCTGCTTGAGCAGCAGAGGTAGCATTCTTAAATTTTATGCTCCAATTCTGCCTGCAAATAGAAAAATTAACATTCACATCTCTAGGAAATGATTGCCCATATTCAAACCTTTCATCCTTGAAACCTAAGTGGCATGAACCACCATCATCAACTCAATATTGCCTTGAAAGTTCTACAACAACTCTGGCAGCTAGGCTTGACTGTTATGCAAATTCAGCCGCTGCTTGAGCAGCAGAGGTAGCATCCTTAAATTTCATGTTCCAATTTCGCCTGCCAACAGAAAAATTACCATTACCATCTCTAGGAAATGATTGCCCATATTCAAACCTTTCATCCTTGAAACCTAAGTGGCATGAACCACCATCATCAACAAAATATTGCCTTGAAAGTTCTACAACAGCTCTGGCAGCTAAGCTTGCATGTTCTGCAAACTCAGCCGCTGCTTGAGCAGCAGAGGTAGCATTCTTAAATTTCATGTTCCAATTATGCCTGCCAACAGAAAAATTGCCATTAACATCTCTAGGAAATGATTGCCCATGTTCAAACCATTCATTCTTGAAACCTAAGTGGCATGAACCACCATCATCAACTCAATATTGCCTTGAAAGTTCTACAACAACTCTGGCAGCTAGGCTTGAATGTAATGCAAACTCAGCCGCTGCTTGAGCAGCAGAGGTAGCATCCTTAAATTTCATGTTCCAATTTCGCCTGCCAACAGAAAAATTACCATTACCATCTCTAGGAAATGATTGACCATGTTCCAACCTTTCATCCATGAAACCTTAGTGGCATGAACCACCATCATCAACACAATATTGCCTTTAAAGTTCTACAACAGCTCTGGCAGCTAGGCTTGCATATTCTGCAAACTCAGCCGCTGCTTGAGTAGCAGTGGTAGCATCCATAAATTTCATGTTCCAATTCTGCCTGCCAACAGAAAAATTACCATTACCATCTCCAGAAAATGATTGCCCATGTTCCAACCTTTCATCCTTGAAACCTAAGTGGCATGAACCACCATCATCAACACAATATTGCCTTTAAAGTTCTACAACAGCTCTGGTAGCTAGGCTTGCATGTTCTGCAAACTCAGCCACTGCTTGAGTAGTAGAGGTAGCATCCTTAAATTTCATGTTCCAATTCTGCCTGCCAACAGAAAAATTACCATTACCATCTCTAGGAAATGATTGCCCATGTTCCAACCTTTCATCCTTGAAACCTAAGTGGCATGAACCACCATCATCAACTCAATATTGCCTTGAAAGTTCTACAACAACTCTGGCAGCTAGGCTTGAATGTTATGCAAATTCAAACACTGCTTGAGCAGCAGAGGTGGCATCCTTAAATTTCATGTTCCAATTTCGCCTGCCAACAGAAAAATTACCATTACCATCTCTAGGAAATGATTGCCCATGTTCCAACCTTTCATCCTTGAAACCTAAGTGGCATGAACCACCATCATCATCACAATATTGCCTTGCAAGTTCTACAACAGCTCTGGCATCTAGGCTTGCATATTCTGCAAACTCAGCCGCTGCTTGAGCAGCAGAGGTAGCATTCTTAAATTTTATGCTCCAATTCTGCCTGCAAATAGAAAAATTACCATTCACATCTCTAGGAAATGATTGCCCATGTTCAAACCTTTCATCCTTGAAACCTAAGTGGCATGAACCACCATCATCAACACAATATTGCCTTTAATGTTCTACAACAGCTCTGGTAGCTAGGCTTGCATGTTCTGCAAACTCAGCCGCTGCTTGAGCAGTAGAGGTAGCATCCTTAAATTTCGTGTTCAAATTCTGCCCGCAAACAGAAAAATTACCATTCATATCTCCAGGAAATGATTGCCCATGTTCCAACCTTTCATCCTTGAAACCTAAGTGGCATGAACCACCATCATCAAAAAAACATTGCCTTGAAAGTTCTACAACAGCTCTGGCATCTAGGCTTGCATATTCTGCAAACTCAGCCGCTGCTTGAGCAGCAGAGGTAGCATCCATAAATTTCATGTTCCAATTCTGCCTGCCAACAGAAAAATTACCATTACCATCTCCAGGAAATGATTGCCCATGTTCCAACCTTTCATCCATGAAACCTAAGTGGCATGAACCACCATCATCAACAAAATATTGCCTTGAAAGTTCTACAATAGCTCTGGCAGCTAAGCTTGCATGTTCTGCAATCTCAGCCGCTGCTTGAGCACTAGAGGTAGCATTCTTAAATTTTATGCTCCAATTCTGCCTGCAAATAGAAAAATTACCATTCACATCTCTAGAAAATGATTGCCCATGTTCAAACCTTTCATCCTTGAAACCTAAGTGGCATGAACCACCATCATCAACTCAATATTGCCTTGAAAGTTCTACAACAACTCTGGCAGCAAGGATTGAATGTTATGAAAATTCAGCCGCTGCTTGAGCAGCAGAGGTGGCATCCTTAAATTTCATGTTCCAATTTCGCCAGCCAACAGAAAAATTACCATTACCATCTCTAGGAAATGATTGCCCATGTTCCAACCTTTCGTCCTTGAAACCTAAGTGGCATGAACCACCATCATCAACACAATATTGCCTTTAAATTTCTACTACAGCTCTGGCAGCTAAGCTTGCATGTTCTGCAATCTTAGCCGCTGCTTGAGCAGTAGAGGTAGCATTCTTAAATTTTATGCTCCAATTCTGCCTGCAAATAGAAAAATTACCATTTACATCTCTAGAAAATGATTGCCCATGTTCAAACCTTTCATCCCTGAAACCTAAGTGGCATGAACCACCATCATCAACTCAATATTGCCTTGAAAGTTCTACAACAACTCTGGTAGCTAGGCTTGAATGTTATGCAAATTCAGCCGCTGCTTGAGCAGTAGAGGTAGCATCCTTAAATTTCATGTTCCAATTTCGCCTGCCAACAGAAAAATTACCATTACCATCTCTAGGAAATGATTGCCCATGTTCCAACCTTTCATCCTTGAAACCTAAGTGGCATGAACCACCATCATCAACACAATATTGCCTTTAAAGTTCTACAACAGCTCTGGCAGCTAGGCTTGCATATTCTGCAAACTCAGCCGCTGCTTGAGCAGCAGAGGTAGCATCCATAAATTTCACGTACCAATTCTGCCTGCCAACAGAAGAATTACTATTACCATCTCCAGGAAATGATTGCTCATTTTCCAACCTTTCATCCTTGAAACCTAAGTGGCATGAACCACCATCATCAACAAAATACTGCCTTGAAAGTTCTACAACAGCTCTGGCATCTAGGCTTGCATGTTCTGCAAACTCAGCCGTTGCTTGAGCAGCAGAGGTAGCATCCCTAAATTTCATGTTCCAATTCTACCTGCCAACAGAAAAATTACCATTACCTTCTCAAGGAAATGATTGACGTTGTTCCAACCTTTCATCATTGAAACCTAAGTGGCATGAACCACCACCATCAACACAATATTGCCTTTAAAGTTCTACAACAGCTCTGGCAGCTACGCTTGCATATTCTGCAAACTCAACCCGCTGCTTGAGGAGCAGAGGTAGCATCCATAAATTTCATGTTCCAATTCTGCCTGCCAACAGAATAATTACCATTACCATCTCCAGGAAATGATTGCCCATGTTCAAACCTTTCATCCTTGAAACCTAAGTGGCATGAACCACCATCATCAACTCAATATTGCCTTGAAAGTTCTACAACAACTCTGGCAGCTAGGCTTGAATGTTATGCAAACTCAGCCGCTGCTTGAGCAGCAGAGGTAGCATCCTTAAATTTCATGTTCCAATTTCGCCTGCCAACAATAAAATTACCATTACCATCTCTAGGAAATGATTGCCCATGTTCCAACCTTTCATCCTTGAAACCTAAGTGGCATGAACCACCATCATCAACACAATATTGCCTTGAAAGTTCTACAACAACTCTGGCAGCTAGGCTTGCATATTCTGCAAACTCAGCCGCTGCTTGAGCAGCAGAGGTAGCATCCATAAATTTCATGTTCCAATTCTGCCTGCCAACAGAATAATTACCATTACCATCTCCAGGAAATGATTGCCCATGTTCCAACCTTTCATCCTTGAAACCTAAGTGGCATGAACCACCATCATCAACACAATATTGCCTTTAAAGTTCTACAACAGCTCTGGTAGCTAGGCTTGCATGTTCTGCAAACTCAGTCGCTGCTTGAGCAGTAGAGGTAGCATCCTTAAATTTCGTGTTCAAATTCTGCCTGCCAACAGAAAAATTACCATTACCATCTCCAGGAAATGATTGCCCATGTTCCAACCTTTCATCCTTGAAACCTAAGTGGCATGAACCACCATCATCAACAAAATATTGCCTTGAAAGTTCTACAACAGCTCTGGCAGCTAAGCTTGCATGTTCTGCAATCTTAGCCGCTGCTTGAGCAGTAGAGGTAGCATTCTTAAATTTTATGCTCCAATTCTGCCTGCAAATAGAAAAATTACCATTTACATCTCTAGAAAATGATTGCCCATGTTCAAACCTTTCATCCCTGAAACCTAAGTGGCATGAACCACCATCATCAACTCAATATTGCCTTGAAAGTTCTACAACAACTCTGGTAGCTAGGCTTGAATGTTATGCAAATTCAGCCGCTGCTTGAGCAGTAGAGGTAGCATCCTTAAATTTCATGTTCCAATTTCGCCTGCCAACAGAAAAATTACCATTACCATCTCTAGGAAATGATTGCCCATGTTCCAACCTTTCATCCTTGAAACCTAAGTGGCATGAACCACCATCATCAACACAATATTGCCTTTAAAGTTCTACAACAGCTCTGGCAGCTAGGCTTGCATATTCTGCAAACTCAGCCGCTGCTTGAGCAGCAGAGGTAGCATCCATAAATTTCACGTACCAATTCTGCCTGCCAACAGAAGAATTACCATTACCATCTCCAGGAAATGATTGCTCATTTTCCAACCTTTCATCCTTGAAACCTAAGTGGCATGAACCACCATCATCAACAAAATACTGCCTTGAAAGTTCTACAACAGCTCTGGCATCTAGGCTTGCATGTTCTGCAAACTCAGCCGTTGCTTGAGCAGCAGAGGTAGCATCCCTAAATTTCATGTTCCAATTCTACCTGCCAACAGAAAAATTACCATTACCTTCTCAAGGAAATGATTGCCCTTGTTCCAACCTTTCATCATTGAAACCTAAGTGGCATGAACCACCACCATCAACACAATATTGCCTTTAAAGTTCTACAACAGCTCTGGCAGCTAAGCTTGCATGTTCTGCAAACTCAGCCACTGCTTGAGCAGCAGAGGTAGCATCCTTAAATTTCATGTTCCAATTTCGCCTGCCAACAGAAAAATTACCATTACCATCTCTAGGAAATGATTGCCCATGTTCCAACCTTTCATCCTTGAAACCTAAGTGGCTTGAACCACCATCATCAACACAATATTGCCTTTAAAGTTCTACAACAGCTATGGCAGCTAGGCTTGCATGCTCTGCAAACTCAGCCGCTGCTTGAGCAGCAGAGGTAGCATCCCTAAATTTCATGTTCCAATTCTGCCTGCCAATAGAAAAATTACCATTACCTTCTCAAGGATATGATTGCCCTTGTTCCAACCTTTCATCCTTGAAACCTAAGTGGCATGAACCACCACCATCAACACAATATTGCCTTTAAAGTTCTACAACAGCTCTGGCAGCTAGGCTTGCATATTCTGCAAACTCAGCCGCTGCTTGAGCAGCAGAGGTAGCATCCATAAATTTCATGTTCCAATTCTGCCTGCCAACAGAAATATTACCATTACCATCTCCAGGAAATGATTGCCCATGTTCCAACCTTTCATCCTTGAAACCTAAGTGGCATGAACCACCATCATCAACAAAATATTGCCTTGAAAGTTCTACAACAGCTCTGGCAGCTAAGCTTGCATGTTCTGCAATCTCAGCCGCTGCTTGAGCAGTAGAGGTAGCATTCTTAAATTTTATGCTCCAATTCTGCCTGCAAATAGAAAAATTACCATTCACATCTGTAGGAAATGATTGCCCATGTTCAAACCTTTCATCCTTGAAACCTAAGTGGCATGAACCACCATCATCAACTCAATATTGCCTTGAAAGTTCTACAACAACTCTGGCAGCTAGGCTTGAATGTTATGAAAATTCAGCCGCTGCTTGAGCAGCAGAGGTGGCATCCTTAAATTTCATGTTCCAATTTCGCCTGCCAACAGAAAAATTACCATTACCATCTCTAGGAAATGATTGCCCATGTTCCAACCTTTCATCCTTGAAACCTAAGTGGCATGAACCACCATCATCAACACAATATTGCCTTGAAAGTTCTACAACAGCTCTGGTAGCTAGGCTTGCATATTCTGCGAACTCAGCCGCTGCTTGAGCAGCAGAGGTAGCATCCATAAATTTCATGTTCCAATTCTGCCTGCCAATAAAAGAATTACCATTACCATCTCCAGGAAATGATTGCCCATGTTCCAACCTTTCATCCTTGAAACCTAAGAGGCATGAACCACCATTATCAACAAAATACTGCCTTGAAAGTTCTACAACAGCTCTGGCATCTAGGCTTGCATGTTCTGCAAATTCAGCCGCTGCTTGAGCAGCAGAGGTAGCATCCTTAAATGTCATGTTCCAATTTCGCCTGCCAACAGAAAAATTACCATTACCATCTCTAGGAAATGATTGCCCATATTCAAACCTTTCATCCTTGAAACCTAAGTGGCATGAACCACCATCATCAACAAAATATTGCCTTG